>NW_020951391.1:3108474-3374984 GCF_900497805.2 Vombatus ursinus | reverse complement strand
GCCGCGGGGACCCCGGGCGCCAGCGGGGCCGCTCTCCGCCGGAGCCCCGGGGCCAGGCGGGGCCCGCCCGCCCCGGGCGCCGCCGCGGCTCCAGCGGCCGGGGAAGCGGAGGCAAGAGGCGGCCGCGGCGGCCGCTCTTCCTCCGGCCCCGCTCCGGGCTCGGCGAGCCGGCGACCATGGGTCGGGGCTGAGAGGAGGATCCGGGGCGCTGCGGGGGCGCCTGGGCCGCCCCTGGCGCGCCCCCTCCTCCCCGCCGACACCCCGCCCCGCTCCGCGGCGAATGGCTTTCATGATGATGAAGAAGAAGAAGTTCAAGTTTAAGGTGGACTTCGAGCTGGAGGAGCTCTCCTCGGTGCCCTTTGTCAACGGCATCCTCTTCTGCAAGATGCGGCTGCTGGACGGGGGCAGCTTCAGCGCCGAGTCTTCCAGGTGACCCCCCCCCCCCCCCCCCCCTCCTTCCCTCTTCTTTCCTTCCTTCTTTCTTTCTTCCCTCCTTCCTTCTTTCTTCCCTCCTTCCTCCCTCTCTTCCTTCCTCCTTCCTTCCTTCTCACCTTCCTTCCTTCCTCCTTCCTTCCTTTCCTTCCTTTCCTTCCTTCCTCCTTCCTTCCTCTCTCTCTTCCTTCCTTCCTCTTTCCTTGCCTTCTTTCCTTCCTTCCTTCTTTCCTTCCTTTCTTCCTCCTTCTTCCCTCCCTCCCTTCCTTTCTCCCTTCCTTCCTTCCTCCTTCCTCCCTACCTTCCTTCCTTTCTTTCTTCCTTCCTTCCCTTCTTTCTTCCTCCCTCCCTCCCTGCTTCCTTTCTTTCTTCCTTGCTACATACTTCCTTCATTCCCTTCCCTCCTGCCTCCCTACTTGCTTTCCTTCTCTCCTTTTTCTTCCTTCCTTCCCTTCTCCCTCCCTTCCTTTCTTCTTTCCCTTCCTTTCCCGCTACTTTTCCTTTCCTTCTTTCCTTTTTGCTCCGTTCCCTCACTCCTATTCTTCCTTCTTTCCTTCCTGCTCTTTCTCCTTTCTTCCCTAACCCTTCTGGTTCCTTCTCATCCTTCCTTCTTTGCTCTTTTCCCTCCTTTCCATCTCACCTCCGGAGAGAGAGAGCTTCCTGCCCTCCCTGAGAAGCTGTTTTTAAGTACACTCTTTTTGCTCCTTTCTTCCAAGTCCTTCTGCAAGGAGAAACCTTGTACTCTGTCTATTGCTACAAACAGCTAACTAAGATTGCTGCTTGATATCTTTCTCCTTTCCTTGCCTCTCACCCAAGAGAGTTGCTTGATAGGGAATCCCAATTACTGGCCCTGGCGCCAGATTGTAGTGGGATGGAAAGAGGCGATGTTCCTGGCATCAGAAAGACCTGAGTTCAAATCCAGCCTCAGACACTAGCAGTGTGATTCTGGGCAAGTCACTCAACCTCTGTTTGCCTCAGTTTCCCCTAAAATGGGGATAATAACAACACCTACCTCACATGAGATAATGTTTGGTAAAGCACTATGCTTAACACAGTGCCTGACACATAGTAGGCGTTATTTAAATGCTTATTCCCTTCCTGCCTTCCTACTCCAGCTTCTGTCAGAAAGTGCTCAACAGACACTCCTCTGACCAATTTAACATGTCAGTAGTCAATTTACCCAAGACCCAGTTAGTGTATGGCATATTATGAATTATATATTAGAGACTAGGCATGGTCCCTGCCTTCAGGGAACTTATAATGCTATTTCCTATTCCCCCTGCTTAAATTCTCTGCCTCACAGCTCAAAGGCTTGTGCCTGACAGGCCATTAGACTTAAGAGAACTAACATTGGACCATTGGTGGTCATCACAATTGAGTTTTTGTGTTGTTTTTGTTTGCTTTGGGTGGCATTGTGGATTTGTACGTTCAGAAACTGTGAGAACCATGTCTTAATTCGAGTCAGATATCCTCACAGACGTGGCAACGATTTTTATTGCATTCTTTTATCTTAGAGCTACTTTTTAAATTATTCACTAATACTGGTTAACTTTGAAAGGCCTTGAAAGGTTTATTAATGGAACTCTGTGGGTCCTTAGTTCTTTCCAGTTCTCAATTTTCTATCTCCTATTGAGTGCTCTTAGAGAATGAAGCATTGTTTGGTTGTGGGGTGGAGTGAAGCAATATGCTTTAAGTCTGGAGAATTTCCATCGCTGAAAGAAATGGAGAAGCAACCTAGTTGATAAGTCTGCCAAATCTGCCTGAGTGAGGTTCCTGTATTAGAAAGTAGTAGCTTTAGAAAATACTGTATTAAAGAATGAATCTTTGTTCTTTGGCTTGGGGAGAGAGGTTAGTAGCAACCGTTGGTTTTTCTTCAAATACTGGCTATAGTCTCAAGTGTTTACTCCAAAAAGATTTAATTTTCCTTTATTCGTAGTAGTAATATGCAATAGTGAAAGGCACCATGGGAGAGTGGATAGAGAGCTGAATTTGAAGCTAGGAAGACCTGGGTTCAAGTCCACCTTTGACACACAATGGTTGTGTGACTGGGTAAGTCAATTAACCTCACAGTGCCCTAAGGCAGAGGTGTCAGACACGTGGCCCTGCACACTCCTCCTGCCACCCCCATCCATCTAAGTCTCCTGTGCCTCCTCTCCCCTCCTAATGTAAGAATCAAGTTGTCCTAGGCTGTGGTGCCCCCCTGATGAGTAAAGCTTAAAAGTTCTTGGCACAGAGTTTCTTCCTGACCATCTTATTTCTGACGATTACTACCCATGTGACCTTGGTCGAGTCACTTGTCTACATTTTCATTATCTATAAAATGAAAGCACTGAATTAAATGGCAACTGAGATCCCTTCCAGTTCCAGACATTATTGTTTATGATTCTATCCCTCCCCCACCCACACCCTTCCCATCTTTCCCGTGTCCTGTTTTTCATTTCACTGTCTTCAAAAGTCAGTTAATTTTAAGCTTAGGCAATCTCCTTTTCATAGATGAAAACATGGCTTCTTTCTATAGTGGAAAGAGCATCCTGGGTTGGATGCTTGCTGCCAGTGTGTGTGACCTTTTGCAAACCATCTAACTTCACCAGCTCTTAGTTTCCATATTTGCAAAATGAGTCTATTAGATCACAGAAGTATCTTCTAACTCTAAATTCTATTAACCAATGGTCTTCTCTTCTAATTTTTGTCAAGTTACCTTGGGAAAATCTCTGGTTTCCTCACCCCCTTTCAGAATTCTTACAAAACAATTTCTAATTAAACCTGGTTTCCTCAAAAAAAGAAAAGGGTACTTGAGATAAATTAAGGAAATTTCTTATTCAGTGTCTTTCATTTTCTCTTGTTTACTAGTGTTGCAACAAACTCGTTTTTCTATGGATTTTAATTGTTAACATAGAATATTTCAGCTTTGTTATAGATTAAATAGGATTTAAATTGGGCTAGTCTGGAACCAAATCCTCATTTATAGAATTGTTTCTATGTGTAAATGCTTTCCAAACTCCAAATAACCAATTTATAAGTGAAATTTTGAACATAGGCATTGTACAATCTAAGTACTGTATACCTATTTGTCTTTGCATTTGTAACATTGCTTTCTTGAAAGTATTGCAAGCTGGATAAAAACCAGAAGTTGTCAATGAAATCAACCAGCGCTTATTAAGTACTGATTCTATTCCAGGTACTGTACCAAGCACTAGGGATACAGATAAAAGCAAATCCAGTTCTTGTCCTCTTGGAGCCTACCAGCTAATCTGAGAGGCAACATTTACATTTGCATTCTGAGCAGCGGAAGGAGTAAGAAAAGACTGAGCTGGCTCTCCAAGGAAGCCAAAGATTCAAGGAGCCAGAGATTAGGGAGGAGGGGAGAGAATGAGGGCCAGTCAGTGCCAAGGCCTGGAAATGGGAGAGGAGGTGTTGTTTGTGAGGAATAGCAAGGAGGCCCGTATGGCTGGAGTAGCTACCTAATAGAAGAGAGTCATGTGTTAAAAGATTGGAAAGATAGGGAAGTGCCAGGCTATGAAGGGACTTAAATGACCAACAGAGGAGTTTATATTTGATCTAAAGGTAAAAGGTCTCGTTTGGAGTTTATTGATTGGAACAGTGTCGTGGTTAGACCTAGGCCTTAGAAAATTCACTTTGGCAGCTGAGCGAAAGATGCATTGGATTGAGGTGAGACTTGGGAAAGTCCCAGTTAGAAGACTGTTGCTGTAGTCCAGGCCAAAGGTGATGATGACCTGAACCAGGGTGGTGGCTGTGTGAGTAAAGAGAAACAGATGAATGCAAGAGATGTTGTAGAAAAAGAAATTAAAAGATTTGGCAACTGAATGGACATGTGGGATGAGCTACAGTGAAGACCTGAGGATGACAAGTATGGTGTAACCCCGAGTGAATGAAAGGATAGTGGTGCCCTCCATGGGAATAGGTAAGTTTAGAAGAGGGATAAGTTTGGGGGAAAAGATAATGAATAGTGTTTTGGAGTTCAAAATCCCTAGGGGACATCCACTTTCATTGACAGAATGCTAAAATACTTATCAGGCACTTACAGTGTGCCAGGCACTGTGCTAAATGCCCAAGATATAAATACCAGCAAGCAAAACAGCTCCTACCCTCAGGAACTTGCTGGAAAAGAGGGGAGGTTGCGGAGAGGAGCCAAAAAAAGAGAGGTTGGAAGGGGACCCAGCCAAAGCGTACTTGCTTAGGAGCATGTTGAAGGGATTTCAAGAAGATGCCTTCCTGAAGAGGTTGGCCCCTCTAAGATAAGGCAAAAAGCTTACCTCCCAGAGCTGAGGAGGAGGGGATGGGGGGAAGGGTGGATTCCAAGTTTCTGGTGGGATATAGAGTTGGGACTATAGCTTTTGTGGGAGGCTAGGACTAGATAAATAGATATAGTCATCTGCCTGGACGTGATAATTGTGCTTATGGGATGAGAGAATCACTAGTTAGAGAGTTTAGCTGGAAAACAGAAGAGGGCCTAGGGCAGGGGTAGGGAATCTGTGGCCTCAAGGCCACATGTGGCCCTCTAGGTCCTCAAGGGCAGCCCTTTGACCAAATTCAAACTTTACAGAATAAATCCCCTTAATAAAAATAATTTGTTCTGTAAAATTTAGACTGTCAAAAGGCCACTCCCAGGGACCTCGAAGGCCACATGTGACCTTGAGGCTGCAGGTTCCCCACCCCTGGCCTAGGGGATTGGGGAAACATAGTTTATGGGAATGATACAGGTGGATAGTCAGCAAATGAGACTGGTAGGAGAACCAGCAGAAAGCAATATCAGGAAAACTCAGAGAGGAAAAGTACCTGAGAAGAGAAGGTTGTAAAGGCCATTAAATGTGGCAAGTTAGAGATTATTGGTAACTTTGGGAAAAATAGTTTCACTTGAGTGAGGAGGTCAGAAGTCAGATTGCAGAGGTCTTAGAAGAGAGTGAGAGGAAAGGAAGTAAAGGCACTGAAGTGTGTTACTTTTTCAAGGTGTTTAGCTGAGAAGGGAAAGAGATATAGGATGGTAGCTAGCAGGCATGGTAGTAGTATGTAATGAGGACTTTATAAGGATGGGGCAGACGTGGGCATGTTTGCTGGGGAAGATAAAAGAGTCAGGTCAGACGTGTATGTAGAGGGTTGGCCTTGACAAGCATAAGAGCTACCTCATCATTGGAGACTAAAGGAAGAGGGATGATGTCAGTGGGATATTAGATGAGGAGAAGAAAAAAGGGCCCTCTTAGGAAATGTCCTCAATTTTTTGGTGAAGTTATGAAGTGGCATGCAAACTCGTAATATGTAATTTCCCAGTTTGGGGGAATTATACAATAATCCTAAAATAAGCCTGTTTCCTCATCTGTAAAATGTGGTTAGGAATACTCCATACCTTACAATGTTGTGGTGAGGAAATACTTTAAAAACTTTAAAATGTTATGCATATGAATAGTAATTAGCTCTCCTTGTATGGCATTGCAGAGTTCATAGTTCTGTCCATCCATCTGGGCTCAGTAACCCTGGGTTGAGAGCTGAGAAGGCTTCTTTGGAGTGGATGACAAGTGATTAGGGCTGAGCCAAAAGTTGTCAAAGCCATCACTGTTGAGGTGAAGGATATTGGAGATAGGGGGTATGTGGGAAAGAGTTTGGGTTTTCTCTGAACCACTTGTCCTTTCCTTATGTCTCTTAAGCATGCCCTCCTCTTGTCTCTGCCTGATTAAAAGCCAGCCAATCTGTGGAACAGTTCTTAATGCTACCTCTTCATTCCAGCCACAAACCTCACATGGTACTTTGTTCCCCTCATATTCAATTTTATTTATGAAGTTCTATATGTACATCATATATATACATTATTTATAAAGTTCTATATGTGCATCATGTAGCCAAAGGCTACATGAGAGCATTTATATTTCTCTATAGTGCTCACAGAGTGACCACTTAGTAAATATTTGTTGTTAATTAAATGGTTTTAACAAGTCATATTATAGACCAAGTCAGATTTGTAGACTTTTCCAGCATGGAGAGAAGCATGGCTTAAAGAGTGTTGCTTAGGGACTTCACTGTCCATAGTTCTCCCAGAGCTTCTGGAAAGTAAAAATCACCTTCTCCTCTCAAAAATGTTGGATCCCTAGAATGGAAAAGCAAAAGCAGAATTGCCAAGAACTGAACCATGTTGAACTGGTTCAGGTATGTGGAGGTGGGGAGAAAGTATGTACTTGTAGATTTCAGTCTACTGAATATTTGAATAGATTATTAAGTACTACATTTCTAGGGGAGCTTCCTAGATTAGAATGACCTTGCAAGGAATGTTAAGTCATGGTAACTGATTTCAGAGAGGTATTTTTTCTCCTAAAAAGATAGGATATTCTCTAATATCATTAAATATTAGTTCATATGAAAAATAAAGGCTGAAAGGCATTTGTGATTTTTTTGTTTAATTTCATTTTTTACCGAACTAGGCACTTCATTGTTTTAAAGGACTTCAGATAAGGAACTCCCTCTACCAATGCAATCAACTGCAACTTAAGGCCTAGAGAGCTGCCTAGGAGCACTGAGAGGGTACCACTTACTCTGTCCACCATGCCATGCTGCCCTTTACAATGGCTCCTGAATTCAGGAAAAGAACGGTGTAATGAATTCATTTTTTCATGTTGGGCACATGCAATTGAAAGGCGGCGTATGAATAGTGAATAGAGAGGTGGCCTTGGAGACAGCAATGCCAAAGCTCAAATCATGCCTCCCACACGTGCTGGCTGTGTGGTCCAGGGCAAGTCACATAATCACCCAATGCTCTAGACCAGGGTGTCAGACTCAAATAGAAAAGGGGGCTGCTAAACCAAATATGAGGATCCCTGGAGGCATATTGACTTAGAAAACATTTTATCCATCACTTTAAGCTTAGACAGTCAACAAAACAAATCAAGCCTTGATTTGTAGTGCTTGGCAGTTTTGGGTGCTCATACTGAAAATTTAACTATCAGTTCAGCCCAGATGACTCTAGCACAGGATTGGTAAAGCTAAAAGAAAGAGCTGGTAGTTGAACTGAATTTAGAGTCAGTAGCTACACTTATAAGTATTCATCAGTTACTCTAGCTGTCTGTGTCTGCATACCCCTCCTTCCTTTTCTTAGTGTAAGGGCCAGATTAGAAATATTTTAGTCAGAGAATTGAGGATTATATGTTGAAGAAGATTAATATTTATTCTCCTTCAACATGTGCAGAATTCTTGTATTTTCAGTATTCTCCAGTTTGGTGTTTGGGGTTTTTTGTTGTTATTGGGTTTTTTGGGGGGGGGGGGCGGTTTGGTTAGACATTTGCTAATGTCTAAAATCCAGTACTTTATAGTTTTCACATGCAGCTGTGGTTAAGCACACGTGAGTTCTGGGAGTGTCCAGGAAACTAATCATGCACATATGTTTATCGGATCTTTTACTTTGTAAACAAGCTATGGGCACCTTCTTTTCCCATTCGTGTTTTCTAAGGTTTTCACTTATGGTATAGTAAATGTTTGAAAAAGTGTCTCTTAAGAGATGAACTGTAGTAAATAGCAAATAGCAAGTCTATAGTAAATACCTTCTGTTCATGCTTCCACAGTTCTTCATAACCATACAAAAAATTATAAATCCACAATTTATACTATCCTCTTTTAGCATAAGAATAAAGATGGTATACTTTTCTAAATGCTACTCTATGAGAATTGGTTCAGATAAAATTATGTAACAGGGTCAGCTTGTTCCACAGAACTGATCTCTTTAGATTTGCCCAGAGCCATTATGCGTAGAGCACATTCACAAAATATCTTGGATATATGTACATAGAGGGTGTGAGTGTTAAATAATGAAACAGAAGGTGACAAATCAACCTCATTTATTAATGGTCACTTTTTTTGGTTCTTTTTTTACTTTACTTTGTTATTTAATGAAAAGGCTGCCTTAGGGTAACTTCAGCGGCCTCCAGGGCTCTTTGCCCACAGATTGGGTAACACTGCCTTAGAGATTATCTAGTTCAATATCTCTTTTTTCCTTTATTTTAAAAAATAAGCTTTATTGATGTCCTAGTCATTTATGAATATAACTTTGCTCTCCATCAGCAAATGAGCCGTTGAAACAAAGAACAACAATGAGCAAAACCATTGACGCGGTGACTGCAACAGTGTTATCACATGTGAATTCTTAGTCCCCTCTATCCCACTGCTGAAAAAAGAGAGCTACTTCCTCAACTCTTTTCTACAACTAGGCAATTAAACCAATCCTCTCATTTTACAGATGTGGAACGAAGGCATTTCTGTGGTTAATAAATTCTTGCCTGCTGTTGAACAGTTAGTATCTTAGGCAAGATTTGAACCCAGGTCTTCGTGACTTCAAATCTAGTACCCTGTCCACTAGACCATGGTCCTTCTTTTAATTACTTAACACTCAGTTTTGATTGAGTGTTCACTTCATTTTCATTACTGTTGCCGTCCTATGTATCGTTTCAATTTTTACCTCCATCTGCATCAGTTTATGTGTCTTCTCTCTTTGAATTCCTCAAATACATCATTTCTCACAAGTCAGTATTTCGTGACATTCACTTACCACAGTGTGTTCAGCCATTCCAAAATCAATAGTCATCCACTGTGTTTTCAGTTTTTTTTTCCTACCACTAAGAAAGTGCAGCTGTGAATACTTTGGTTTGTATGGGACATTTCTTTCTTTAACAGACATTAAGTCTTTGCTCTGTAGAAAGCACTGTTCAAAGTACTGGTAGAGATGCTAAGAATCTGGGAGTCTGCTTGATGACACATTAAATCAAGAGGCATAACATCAGTGTTTTATTCCCACCTTTATTATTTTGACACTTTGAGTGGGCCAGTTCACCTTTTAGCCTTTTTTTTTTCCTTAACTGTAAAATGAATGAGTTGAAAAAAAAATGAATGGATTGAACAAGGTGAATTTTTGTTTTTTTGAAACCGGGTCCTCCAGCTCTCCCAGGATATAAGTGCCTACCCAGGCCAGATCCCAGTTCTGATGGGCACAGAAGCTTTAACTGGCACCGTCTTCCAATTTGGGCTGCGCTGTCCTTCCTTTTTAGTTGGCTGGTCCTCCATTTCCAGGGGCTCACCTTATTGGTACCAGCCATACTTAGTAGGTAATTTCTGCATGAGGGGAAAAAGGAAGACCTCATGGAAAAGGTGAGGTTTGAACCCAGTTTTAGAGGATATTTCAAAAACTTGTTACATTATAGCCATATTTCATAGATTAATCATGTGGGAGCATGCTCACTGTAGCACCTTGATATTATTTTCCAGAAGGATTTTTAATGAATACTTCATTGTATTATTAAGGATGACAAGTATGTTGAGATACAGAATGAAATACAATGAGGAATAATTTTGATTATAGAATGGACATTTAGAGGAAAAGGGGACCTAAGAAGAAGTAGGCCAGCACCCTCATTTTACAGATGAAGAAACTGAAGCTTAGAAATATTAGGTCATTTGCCCAATCATTCTACGTATTAGTAGCCAAACTATGTCTAAAACATAGGTCTCCCTTCACCCAGTCTACTGTTCCCTTCACATTAGCCTTTTTTAATATATGCTCTGTTCTAGTTAGACTATATCTGGTGTATCATGTCCATTTCTGAATGCCACATTTTTTTTTTAAAGGCAATTGGGATTAAGTGACTTGCCTAGGGTCACACAGCTAGTAAGTGTCAAGTATTTGGTCTGAGGCAGAATTTGAACTCAGGTCCTCCTGACTTCAGGGCAGGTGCTCTATCCACTGCACAACCTAGCTGCCCCATGAATGCCACATTTTAGTGGGGACCAACTGGAGTAAGTCTGTAGGAAAAAGGCCAGGAGGGGAGGGATCTGAAGATTGTCACCATAATTAATAATAGCTTATATTTGTGTAAGACTTTATGTTTTGCTAAGCATTTTACTTACATTACATCACCTTCTCACAAGCTCCACCCCAGAAGGCAGGGAGTAATATTAGTCCTTTTTTATAGAGAATGAAACCAAAGCATAGAAAGGTAAAGTGAAGGGATTTGCCCAAGGTCCTACAGTTAGTAAGTGGCAGAGCCAAGGCTTGAACCCCACCCCCCAAGTTTTATTAGGATTGGGATTTAGAAATGGAGTGAATTTTAGAGGTCTAGTCCAACCTGCTTGTTTTATGGGTGAGAAATTTGAGTCCCTCAAAGGGTACTAAGGTCATGCAGGTAGCAAATAGCAGACCTGGGCTTTAAATGAATGCCTCACCCTGACCTTTTCGGCTCTGCTGCTCCAAAATTCTATTTGAGGCGTTATTTTAAAGTTGTTTGGAGGGGAATGTTGGGAGAGCTCAGCCAAGCGTTTCCTCTACTCAGCGCCTGGAAGTCAGCGCTTGACTTTGAACCTAAATTCCCTGGCTCCCAAATTCAGTGTTCCTACGTAGGCAGTCAGGCCAAACTCATAAACAATTGTGGATCTCATTTAGGAGGCTCTGCAGTGTTCTGGGCCTTGATGCAGTCAGTTTAATACCTTCAACAAAAAGGATCTTACCATCAACAGGGGATACCCCTTCCATTTGGGCTCTGCCTCCATACATCCTCCTGGACAATAACAAACATTTGACAAGCATCAATCTCCCTGTTTCATGCTTCAGTTGATAGTAATTATCAGAGAGTAAACTAAAAGTTATTTCTGTTGCCTCTCCAAGCAATCTTACATAATGTTAACCTGTGCATAAAAGCTACCTTGTTAGAAAAGAACCTTTAAGGCTGCATTTTCTACTACTTAATTTAACACTTTTTTTGTAGTCAATAAACAAGCATAGTAAGATCATGTATTATTTATACCTTTCAGTCAGTTGTATAACTATGAATTATGTGTTTATGTATCTCTGTGTATTTATGTATCATGATTGTCTTTATAGTGTTACCTAGTCATCTAATCCAAGACCCAAGTCTAAAATATTGACTATGAACTTTTAAGAAGCATCAAAAATCTAGTCAGAAGAAAGTGTTTGGCCTAAATAAAGGAGGTATAGGTAACACTTTTAAATCACATCAATATTGTAATAACAGATACAGTGCTTTGCATACATTGCATATTTAATTAAACACTGTATTGAATTAAATCTAAGAATTTTTTTTAAGTCAATATTTTGAATAGGGCAAGCTTGGCTGTTATGAAAAGAACACTAGTACTGAAATTGATTGTTGTCTTCATGACTGCATTTAATTAATCTTTTTTGATTTCTAGAGTAGGGATCCAGAAGCAGCATTTAGTGATTAAATTAGTCTTTCACTTGAATTTAACAGGAATTATAAAGTAATACTAAAGCATAATCAAGTATACTATTTCCCAATTGTGAATTGTATTTAAACTTAAGAAATATAATTGTGAGCTTTAACAGCAAATTTTATTTTAAACATTTATTTGGAACTTAATGAACACAAAGAAGTGTGAGCTAAGCTCACAAAGAAAGGATATTTCCATATATAAAGTTGAACAGAAAAAAGATAGGTGAAACTTCAAGTCTCTGTTATGTCCAATTTGATTTTTTTTTTGTATAATAAATTCAGCATGTCAGTTTTTCAAACTGTCCTACTTATTCGTGTTCTACTGACCTTCCTTCTGTTCTCTTTTTTTGTGCATTTTGCAAAATGGTTCAGTAACCTTTTTTTCATTTCTTCTTTTTGGCAAACACTATTGCTAGCTTCCCTGTCCTTTCCTATAAAAAAAAGAAAAAAAAAATAACTCCTGGTAGCAAATAAGCATAATCAAACAAACAAATCTACAGATTTGCCATGTCTGAAAATATGTCTAATTCTGCACCATGAGTTCAGCATCCCTGTCAGAAAGTGGGTGGCATGCTTCATTATCAGTCCTCTGGAATTGTGGTTGGTCGTTGTATTGATCAGAGTTCTTTAAGTCTTTCAAAGTTATTTTTCCCTGTAATGTTGTAGTTATTGTATAAATTGCTCTTCTAGTTCTACTCACTTCACTCTGAATCAGTTCTTACAAGTCTTCCGAGTTTTAGCTGAAACTGTCCCTTCTGTTTTTTCTTATTGTACAATAAAATTCCATTCATGTACTGTCATTTTTTAAGCCACTCCCTAAGTGATGGGCACCTCTTTATTTCCTTTTTTTTTTTTTGTACTACAACAAAAATAGCTACTATAAATATTTTTGTGTATATGGATCTTTTTCTTTCAACTTAAGGTTATAGATTGACTAGTGGTATTGCTGGGGCAAAGGTTATGGTGACTTCTTGCAGCATACTTCCAAATTGTTTTCCAGAATGGCTGCACTAATTAACCAATAGTGCTGAGGGCCTGTCTTCCTACTGCAGCCTTTCCAATAAGTCATTTTTCTCCTTTGTGATCTTTCCCAATGAGATGAGACTCTTGAGTTGCTTTATTTGCATTTCTTTAATGAGTGTTTTGGAGCATTATGGCTATTGATAGCCTGGCTTTCTTTCTTTGAGACTTACCTGTTCATAACATTTGATCGTTATCTGTTAGAGTAACAGTTAACTCTTGCAAAATTTTTCTTTGGAGGAAATAGGTCTTAGATTTCCCTCTTTTCATGACTTCTAAAGGCACATTTCCTAAGAAAAGGTACATTTCTCATACCAACTCTTCTTTAAAAATCCTATATATGTGAGATCCTACCTAATTGATGTTTCTCATATCACTTACTGAAAGTTAAGTGCATTCTCTTTCTATATTTAAATGTATTACTTGACTGTTTTGAAAAAAAAAAAAGCTCAGCATTTTCCTGTTTGAATGCTACTTTCAAACAATGTGGTTTAGAAAATGGGCTATATCCAAGAGTTATTTTGTCTTAATGAAAAGGATAATATACCTGTAATATTGATTTTTGGTCTTTATCATGTTAATTTAATTTCTTTGACTGAATCATTACTGGAATAACTTCTAATTAAAATTTCATAATTTTCCTAGTTCATCAAAGGCAATCCATTTTAGAGTAAACTAGTAGATTCTGTAGCAATATGACCAAATTTTATGTTTTATTTGTAGTTTTTCTAGGCAAGCCCAGCCCTAGCCAGAGTGTGGTTTTCTACCCTTCCCTCTTCCCCTTTTCCCTCCCACCATGTCCTACCTCCAAACATCTCTGCCAACTAGGGAGTGAAATTTCTGTCATTAGCTATTCCTTTGGGTTTGAGGCATTGCCTGTAGAAGTAACTCTTAAAATATTACCTTGAGCCTTCATGATGGCTCTACTGTTGTCTCTGATCCAGGGTGATAGGACCAAGAAAGAAAAAGGGATGAAAAATAAGTCATAGTAAGGCATTGGGAAAGACCAAGAGGAAATTTGCCCTAGGGTTTGTTTACATACACACTGACCTTTTGGATCATTAGCCAGTTGTTTAATTAAATTAACTGGTTAATTTGTCCAACAAGGTCACCATAATTCTGTGTGTATAGATGTAGCCACTCTTTAATAAAGAAATAATGCCCAACTCCGTTCTAGTTTAGAGTACTCTAAAATTGATCTTTTCTAGCAGGACTCCCTTACTAGAGGACATCTTTACCAAGTTCCCAAGAAGACTTTCAGGATGGCTGTGAGATGCTTACTGTGTGTGAGGTATTGTATCTCTCTAAGTAGAATGAAAGGTCCTGAGGGTAGGGACTTTCTCACTTTTGTATTTGTTTCCCTAGTACCCAGTAAGTAGTAATTGTTCTTTTCAAATGATTTTAAAAAGTAAATAAAAGCTTGATCCTGAAGCAGAGTTTTAAAAAAAAATTTTTTTCATGCCACTTGAGGATCATCCTATTAAGTACATATCCTATAAAGTAATTGTAGTTTCCAAGCAAAGTCAGATGGAGCAGAAGTCTTGTAGAGAAAGAGTCATGAGGAATTCGCATCCATAGTGTGCCTCTGCAGTTAGTTTCTCTTCTGTCAGTTTTGGCCAAGAGGAGCTAGATGACAAAGAAAAGGAAACCACTTCTTTCTCTTGCAAATAAAATCGTTTAGGTCCCAGTTGATTAATAGGACATAGTCACAGATTTAGTTCTTTAGTATGGCAATTATGCCTAGCAAAACTTTAATACATTAGAAGGAATTAGTATTCCCATCTACTGACTCCTATTTTACTGCCTGCAGACACAACCAAGAGTTTTCATCTTTGAAAAACCCTCACTAGATTGCATCACCTCTTCTAATTATCTTCCCATATTTCTCCCTGGCTTTTTTCAGCCAAACTCTAAGAAAAAGCTATCCACACTTGGTCCCTCCACTTCCCCCCCTTTCTTTTTAACCCCATGCAGTTTGCTTTCTGACCTCAATACTCAACTAAAACTACTCTCCCCAAAGTTATTGGGAACCTCTTAATTTCCTGTTCTAATGGCTTTATCTCAATCTTCATCCTTATTGACCTTCCTGAAGCATTTGATAGTATTGGCCCCCTCCTCCTAGATCCTCTCTCTTCTTTGAGTATTTGTGACATTTCTCTCTTGGCTCTGCTCCTTTTCCACCAGCTACTTCTCAGTCCCATTTGCTGCCTCATCCCCATCACATCCCCAACATTGAGGATGCCCATAGCCGTGTCCGAGGACTTAGTCACTTTTCTCTCCACACATTCTCACTTTGTGACCACATCAGTTCCCTTGGCTTCAGTTACTGTCTCTATGCAGATGCCTCCCAGATCTATTTATCCAGCTCTTGTATATCTCCTGAGCACCAATAAAGCATTGCTTACTGCCTATTTAGATATTTCACACTGGACATCATATGAGTATCTCAAACTGAACATGCCTGAAACAAATCATCATCTTTTGTCGCCCAAACTCCCCCCTCTTCTAAACTTCCATATTACTGTGGAGAGCATCACCATCCCTCTAGTTGCCCAGGTCACAATCTCAATATCAGCTAATGACTCCTCACTTTCACTCGCCCTACATATCCAGTTTCGTTGCCAAATCTTGCTTTTTTCCCACTTAAACATCTCTCACCTCAACCCTTTCTTTCCCACTCACACGGCCACCACCTCAATTTAGATCCCTCTCCCCTCTTGCCTGTACTATTACAACTGCCTTCTGTTTGGTCTTCCTTCCTCAGGTACCTCCCTATTCCAAATACATCCTCCAAACGTCCACAAAAGTGATTTTCTTTAAACATAGATCTGATCTCAATCCCCTTCCCCCTGCCACACACTCTTAATATAGTCTTAACGGGGATGGGGAACCTGCATCTAGCAGCTAGCTCCCTGTTATGTTTCAGAATAAATGTGAACTCTTTTATTTGGCATTTAAAGCCCTTTTTAACCTGACTTCTCAACAGTCACACCATCCCAAGTCTCCTGATCTACCTATGGAGATATAAATAGAATGCTTATTAAATTTGCAGATGACCAGCCAGAAGAATTTAACCTTATATGTCTTCACATACTCTATACTCCAGTGACGCTGGCCCAGTTACTGTTCCTTAACACACAGCCTCTCTTTTTGTTGGCTAGCCCACTAGTGCCTGGAAAGAAGGGTTGCAATACATTCTGAGCATGGTTATTGTTTTTTATTTCAAGCTCTCTTGTCCACAAACACATATTGATCAAGCTAACTATAAAATGGCTTATGAATATTTTATACAAAATTTCTCATTAGAACAATCCCTGTTCAGTTAAGAGATCTTTCTTATTACAATGCAGTTAAAGAGAGTCCTTAGATCAACAAACTACATACAGTGAAATCTCAGCTTGGGAAAAGCTAAAAAAGGAGGGGAAACATTTTTAAAGGTCACAAGAAAAAGAATTCCACAGATATAATAGTAATGAGAAGAGTCAGGAAGTAGAATCTCATTTGACCTTTATCTCCTCATACTGTAATGATTAGATTGAGACTGGCTGGACTTAAATAAATTTGATGACCTAAATAATTTACAGTAAATTGTGAATGAGGATGTTCTTACTTCCAAGTCTGGTACAGTAGACCACTCAGAGCCCAAGGGTTCATATAAACAATTACTTTAATAAAAACATCCAATAACCCTGGATCAAAGTAATCCACAAGAAGGTGAAAAGCATTCTAGCAGTCTACAAGGAGGTTCCCTCAAATTTCAGGAATTCCCTGATAACCTAACCTCCTAAAACCTTTTTATAGCCTCCTTGTCCAAAGGGCTGACACCTGATGGTGAAATTTATTCAAACTGCTGCAGGTCTGTTCAAGTGCTTCCTGTTTCACAATAGCTACATCATGTAGAAGGCATGGAATTATGAGAGTTAATTAAGGCCTTTCTAGTGCAGGGGTCTCAGAAGTAGGGGTCATGGCCTAACACCAACAGGGCAGTGGCTTAACCCCATGATTTGTGTGTATGAGATCTACCAACTGGAAGATGGATCCCATCTCACTCTCCCTGCAATAGCCAGTTGAGAAGCTTGTCTCCACTGCAAACAGACTTACCCTTATACCTCAACACTTTCCCCCACCTTCATGCTCTCACTCTCTCCCATTTCTGAGCTAGTCATTACCACACCCATCCCTGGAAATTATCATTTTAACCACTACCTGGACATGCATAGCAACATCTATGCTGGTGCCATTGGGAAAATTCCCCCACTCCTCGCATGCCTAGCCTCTGTCCCTAGACTACCTTGTAGCTGAGCAGTGACCAGTAAGAGCCCTTCCCTCACCCCCACTTTTCATTTTTGGTGGGACAGAATGAGTCAGACAGGATGAGCAGGCATGGATCTTCATCACAAATCTCAAGACGTTGTCTTTCTTCCCAAACCCACCTATCTTCCAAGTCTTCCATACTTCCCTATTCCTGTCTGGAACAGTGATGTCATACTCAAGTAGAAGTGGATTTCTGTGGGCTGCATTTTGACTTAGAAAACCATAAATTAACATTTATTTTATTAAACATTTCCCATTTACTTTTTAATCTGGTTTTGGCCTCAGTTGGGAATTTTGCGGGCCAGGGATTTGATACTTCTGGTCTAGAAGACCACCATCCTTCCAGTCATTTAAGTTTACAACTTCAGTGTCACTTGCCCTCACCTCACATATCCAGTTATTGTCAAGTCTTGTCAAGTTTCTCTACACAATATCTCCCTCGGGTACCTTCTCCCCACTCACAAAACTTTTGCCTTAGTTTAGGCCCTCATCACCTCTCATCTGCACTGTTGTAATGCCTCCTAATTGGTTTCCTTGCCTCACTTTGGTCATCCATCCTCCACACAGCTGCCACAGTGGTTTTTCTAAAGTGCAGGTGTAATCATGTCAGCCTTCCTCCTTAACTCCAGTGGCTCGCTTTTGATTCTAGGATCAAATATAATTTTATCCTGGTTTAATTTCTATTTTTGTGTAAGTAGTACATAAATTATAAATAAAGTAATATACACATATGGGGATTCCATTTTCAAACATTTCTTACTAATAAGAGTGTATAGTCATGAAGGTGTGGAGACCACTGATGTAGTAGAGAGAGAACTGGCCTCAGGGCTAGAAAGCCTGGATTCAAGGCCCACCTTTGACATACTAGCTATGTGACCCTGGACAAGCCACTGGAAAGAGGTCTCAGTGGCCTCTCTAAAATTAGAAGGTGGAGAAAGGTGCCTATCTGCATTGGTATAGAATGTAACTCACCTGGAGTTCCATACACGAATGAAATCACAGGTCTGGGTCAGGAAAAAAGAAAGTGAAAAAATGATAGTAAAATGTATATCCCTTGGACAAATCAGAGCACTCTTTATTCACCCATGGCCAAAACATGTTGAGGGTCGAGCACTTGTTTCAACATCCTGTATCCCATGGTAAGTCTATTACCAATCTATTCTTATTCATGTGAAATAAGATCAGTCTATGGAGAGTTGCTTTTCCATGTGTATCAAGAGAAGGTCTTCAAAATAAAATGTAGACCAGGCAAGTGATTGATAAACAGGTTTTTACATCCGTTTTGTTGGGAGGGGAGGGATTTTTAAAATTGGGAAATATATCTTGTAAATTTATTATCTTTAAACTTTTCAAAAATGCCATCGCTTTCTTTACTTCAGAGTATGAATTACAGGACCTTACAATGATTTAGAGTACTTTTAAAAATTATCCACCAAATAGGAAACTTTCAGGAGGAATTTTTTGCTATAAAATGAATTTGTTTCACCTTTATTAGTACCATTAGAAACATTTCAGTTTCTTCTTTTAACTTACATACTTCTCAAAGTACTTTGGCATAAGGAAGCTTTTCAGAATAATTTAGAAGTGCCCTGTGCTCTAACTCTATTTCATTATACCTCTCAATTCCTCATCTGTAAACTACTGATAATGATAATCATCTGCCTCACAGGGTGCTGGTAAGGATAATGTGAGCTTAAAGTTTGCAAAATGCTTTGCAAACTTTAAAATTCTACATAAATTTAAAAATTGAAATTAATTATCTTGTGGCTACCAGTGCAGCACTTCAGCTGTTCATTTATTGTCTTGTACTCTTGCTACAGGGCCAGCCCACCTTCCAGTCAAACATGCTTTTAATGATGTCTCATGTATCTTAAAAGCTAATTGTAAAATTAGCATTTCAAAAATTAGGCGAGTAGATCTTAAACTAGAAAAATGAATTCCATAGGGAGGAAAGAATACAGGAAAAGAAAGGAATGGTCACCTGAGTGAATGAGCTTGCAGGGAAGAACCTCAGCATCCCATCTAATCCAACCCTCTCATTTTATAGATGAGGAAACTGGAACCCAAGGAAGTTGTGACATCATCATCATCACCATCATTCTAATTGCTATTACTATTATAAGTCACAACCTCCTGAGTTCCAGTTTCCTCTATAAATAATAATTATTGTCATTCTCATCAATATTATTCTAGCATTCGTATAGAATTTTAAGGTTTGCGAAGCACTTTACATATGTTATCTCATTTAGTCTTCATAACAGCTGTAAGGTAGGGCTATTATTATCCCCGTTTCACTAATGAGGAAACTGAGACTAAGAGAGGTTGAGTGATTTGCCCAGCGTCCTGCAGCTAATAAGTGTCTGAGGTCATACTTGAATTCAGATCTTCTTGACTCGAAGTCCAGTGCTTTTACCTCTGTCACAGGTACTAAGCGGCAGAAGTAGAATTTGGACCTAAAAATTTGACTCAAAATGTGGATATGTCTGTATTTATCAGCTTCCACTGACTTGGTTATGTGTGGCATATTGGACCGTATGATCTAGACCTGAAAGCAACCTTAGAAATCCTCCCAGGGGTGGGGTTCCTGCATCCGTGAGGCCACAAGTGGCCCTCTAGGTCCTCAGGTTCGGCCCTTTGGACCCAAACTTCACAAAACAAATCTGATGAAGTTTGGATTCAGTCAAAGGACCTCACTTGAGGACCTGGAGGGCCACATGTTCCCCATCCTTGCAGTCAGTGTCCCACGTCTTACTGATGGAGAGCTGCAGCCCAGAGAGGTGTGAAATACCTGCTGAGGAACCACTAAGATTTAATAATCATCCTACCATCCTAATAATCATCTTACCTCTACAATGCTTTGAGATCAGCTCTCTCCTAACCCAGAGAGGACTGGGTGTTTGGATCATGAGAACCAGCCTATTTAAGTTAGAGAGGGCTAGCCACAAGGCAATGACATTTTAGGCAACAACAATCTACCAGGTCAGCGAGGAAGTCAGTCTGCTTTAGTGAATGAACACCTATCCCAACAAAATCTCAGTTCCTTTCAAGTAAGTAACCATGCAGTTACAAAAAGTGATCTCACAGCAACAATATAGGGTTGGCTGCTGAAGCTTAATGGGGTGCCAATAAATGTTGAACAACCGGCTATTCCCCTCCATCAAAAAAAAAAAACCGTATATTTGATGCACTTTTATATTTAATCTACATTGTTAATATTTTCTCCATTCCTTTAAGTCTAGACATTCAACAGAACAATAAATCAAGCCCCAATAATAGCATTTGCCAATTTCCAGGGTGCAAATGCTTACACTAAAAATTTAGCAGTTTGCTCCTTGAAGGCAGTCCTCACCAAGAATATGAAAAAAGGTGTTAAAATCACTACCTTACCAATACATTATACTCCCTCCCATAAGTCTCTTTTAAAATTTTATATTCCTGTATTAGTGGAAAAGTCACATTAAATGAATATGAGCCTTTTGTCATGCTTTGGTTTGAGAACATCATAATATTAAACTAGAATTTTTGTCACTTGTTTTTTTGGATAACTTTCCACTGCATATTTCAGGTTAGCTAGGACTGACATGTCATTTGCATATAGAACAAAATAGAAATCTTTGTAATGTCACTGAATTTCTTAGTGTTGTGGCTAAAATTATAATTATATAGATTCAATTTTTTTCTGCTCTGTTCCTTATTTTTCCTAAGTGACATATCTTTTGTGAAAAGAATCCTATATTAACTGTGAAGAATATAGAGTTTGGATAATACATAACAATTATCTCACTCTGTTTAAAAGTCAAACCAGACTGGACTCAACAGCATAAATTCTTGGCTAAATACTAGAATTTCTGAAAGCAGTTCCTTAGGTCTGTTTTCTAAAAAACAACTCCTACTTTCATCTGTATACAGTGACAGATAATAATCTAAAATTCTGTGCCTTAGTGAGATTGAGCATGTTGTAGATCCATTGAGTTCCTTTGGAAATATGACTACATAAATGCCAGTTGTCATCGTGGTTGTTGTTTAATAGTAGAATTACAGCAGAATGTTAAAAGATTTTTCCAGCAGACTAGTTTTTCACTGTTTATCAGACCCACCACTGCATTCGGTTTCACATGCAGGGTGCCAGAATGCTCTCCCTCCTTCCTTCAGCCTCTTGGAATTCTGAGCCTTCTTCAAAGCTCAGTTCAGATGTCACCTTC
Organism: Vombatus ursinus; assembly: GCF_900497805.2. Taxonomy (NCBI): domain Eukaryota; kingdom Metazoa; phylum Chordata; class Mammalia; order Diprotodontia; family Vombatidae; genus Vombatus; species Vombatus ursinus. Next base: position 3,353,782 of record NW_020951391.1, on the reverse strand, counting down.
TCCAGGAAGCATTTGCTGATCTCCCCTCTCCAAATTTACTATGTATTTACTTCATATATATTTTGCACTGACTTATTAGTGTACTTATTTGCCCCTGGAGAATTGTAAACAGGGTGTGGTTTGTATTTGTCTTTGTATTCCCACCCTTGAGTACAAGCCTGGCAGAGAATGGATACTTAATGCTTGTTGAATTGAACTGCTCTTAACTGAACAACACTCTGGGAACTGGACGGTCTCTGAGGCCCATTCCAGGACTCAATTGCCAGATCATCTGGTCTGACCAGAGTAGAACAGTTTCATAAAGGTAGTCTCCAACTTCATTAAAATTCTTACATTTAGTACACATTTACCATTTCATTTGCAAACTTAGAGGCAGTTTGTTATATTGATTGGTTGCCGTGGAAACAAACTCAGAAAAAGTATTTGGCAACAGTGACCAAAGTCACATTAGTGCTTTCCCTTCTGTGACTCATCAGCTTCCTTTGAATTTCATAAGTCACTTAACCACTTAAAAGAAACAAAGCAGCATAAAAAAGATTTATTTTAATACTGCTAAAAGCAAGTGTTTCTAAAACAAATAGAATGATATAGTTCTAGATACCAACTGCCATAACCGCTGAATATATTAGAAAGGATAAAAACATTGCTACAGTCCTAGTTCAAGCATAATGCCAAAGACTTTTCATACAGCCTTTATTTTACATTATTTCACATTCCCTTTGAGCTAATTTTTATTGACTGCTTATATTAATTACAATACCGCGAAATTGCTCTGCTGAATAGACCATTGGTAAGATAAGAATATGAAAAAAATCAACACCCAACAAAGAATTTTGGATTTGATGTTAAAGACTAAGAACTCAGTTTCTTTACTTTAAAAATAAGAGCATTGGGTTTGAAAAGCTTGATCTTTCAAGCAAACAAGATCACTTCTTTTCTCCTTTCCTCTCTTCCATGACCCATTTACCCTCTCCTAGTAGAGTTTTGAATGAGGGGAAAATGGCCAAAAGGCCATTGGAAGAATGTCTGTACATCCAGCATAAGTACAAGGGACTATATCAGATATGAGCCTAAGACTTTTTTATTTTTTAATTGGAGTTTTTGCCAATTTAAACATCATCAGCTTAGAACATGATCTTGTTCAAATTCTAAACTGGTGAGTTTAGAATCTAATCTTGTGGTTAGCTTGTGGAACAGTAGGGAAAGTGCTGAACTGAGAGTCAAGAGACCTGGATTCTTATATTTTACTTTACAAATTCTGCTGTAAGGGCTTGCACAGAGTCATGGCTCCCCTGGCCAACAGCCTGTCAACACAATGACCTCTTCCTTCTTTCTTTTCTCCCCAATGCCCTGGCTGTTGAACCAAACCTGGTATAGGAATTTAAGTTCCGGAATCCGGGGCATCTTTGAAAGTTCCTGGGGCTTTCTATGCCTTTGTCCCTGTTCTTCTTAACAACTTTCTTCCCTATCCCTGTTCTCCATCTATCAGCATATTTGTGCAGCCCTGGTCATACACTTGGAGAGAAGTTCCTTAAAGACACTGTGAGCATGTCCTGTTATTTCAGCCGTGGCAGTAGGGAAGGGAAAGAATGCCTGGTCTGAAGCACTGGTGAACCAGGGCCTCTGCGGGGGGCATAAAGTAAGCTGCTGCTAACCTCTCATTCAGATTTTCAGGTTTCTTAATATGGTGTTTGGGCTGTGGGTGAGGAATTTCCGACTTAAATTTGAAGATATTGTGGCACAGTGGAGTGGATAGAGTAGATAGAGTGCTGGCCTTGGTGGCAAGAAGATCTAGATTGGAATCTTGCCTTAGACAATAGCACTATGACTCTGTCAAGCCACTTAACCTGTATCAGCCTCAGTTGACTCATCTGTTAAATAAGGATAATAATAGCATTTACCTCATAGGGTAGGATCAAAATGAGATTTTACACACATACACATTCACACATATATTTAGTGCTTTGCAAATGTTAATATATAAATTGTGTATAAATGTTATATATAACTACATATTTATATATAAAGTTGTATATTATATAAAATTGTATATAAATGTTATACATAAATACATGTTGTATATAAGGTTATATATAAATATTATTATTACATCCAAATGAGAAGTTAATGATATTTCTAGCTAGTTAAGAATAAAGTCATTAGTAAAGATAAAAAAGGCATTAAATTTATCACTAAAATATATGAACTAATATATATGTGCCTGCCATTTTGGCAAAATGTAGTGAGATAAAGCATGTTTAAACCCATCCCGGGGACAGCTAGTTGGTGCAGTGATAGAGCACTGGCCCTGAAGTCAGGAGGACCTGAGTTCAAATCCAGCCTCAGACCAAACACTTGGCGCTTACTAGCTGTGTGACCCTGGGCAAGTCACTTAACCCCAATTGCCTAAAAGAAAAAAGCAGTCCCTCAAGAGGGACAGCCTCCTAATGAGAAGGCATTTAGTCATCTATCTTAAGGAATTTTCAGTGGTAATTTTTAATCTCCCTGATTGTTTCCTTACCATCTACATTTAGAACTTGAGGCTTGTGTAAGATGTAACTTCAGTATTATATACTGGGCAAATTATAGCCTATGTCTGAGTTTCCTTACCTGTCACATGGGAATATCTGCCCTATTTAAGTTAAGTACATTATCATTATTGAAATGTGATTTGCTGCCTCTGACACTTCCTAGTAATATATATATATATGGCCCAGAGCAAGTCATTCAATCTTTCAGACAACTTTGTAAGATTAAATTGTAGTTCAGCTGCCAATCTGCATCTGCAGAAGGAGTTTTCTCAGCAGCAGCTTGATATATTAACAAAATCACAGAACTGCCTACTTTGCATTCAAGGTCTGCAAATACCTCTAAACTAATGCTTACTTTCTGAAAATTGATAGGCATTTATCACACAAAATTGGCAAAAATTAGCAACAGGAGGAAGAAAAGGAGGGTTTGGATAATGAAGAAAATGAATAATGAGTCCCTAAAATAAATAAAAGGGTAGCCCATTTCCTCTTTTAAATTCTTCTAAATAAGTGGTGACTAAAGTAGGAAAATTCTTTCTGAAATCTTAATCTTCAGGTGTTCTGGAAAAATCTTTTGACATTCTGATCTAATTTCACTATTGAATGATGACAATAATAATGGCAGTTGGCATTTATATAGTCATTATTTTCAAGAACTCAATGGAAAGCAGTTTGGAAATATTTAAATAAAGTGACTTAAATGTCCATATTCTTTGGCGCAGAGACTCTATTACTGAGCTGTTTATACCCCAAGGAGACCATTGGTAAGGAGAAAGTCCTCATATATACCAAAGTATTTGTAGCAGCCTTTTTGTTATAGCAAAGAATTGGAAACAATGTAGATTCCCATCGAATGGAGAAAGGATAAACAAATTGTGGTACATGAATGTAATGAAATGTTACTGGACTGTAAGAAATGATGTGTGATGAATACAGAGAGGCATGGAAAGATGCATATGAACTGATGCAGGGTGAAGTAAGCCAACCACGAAATCAATATATGTAAAAACTACAATAATGTAAAGTTAAAAAAGCAACCACACAATTCAAAGTGAATGTGACAGGGGTCGCACATTATGCTTTTTCAGGTTTTTTTTTCTATGTGTTGATTGGTTATGCTGGGTTTTTTTACTCCTTTTTTTTCCCTTAAAAATATTTGTTGTGTGGGTTGGCCATCTAGGAGGGGAAGGAGAGATTGAGGGATACCAAAGAAAACTATGATGATGTAAAACAGCAAAAGCCATCAATAAAAACTTGTTTTTAAAGGCTATTGCCGTAGTCCAAATGAGTTAGTCAAGGCTGGACTGGGTCATGTTAGTGGAGAGAAGGAGACAGATATGAAAGAGATTATGGAGGTAGAATTGACATACTTTGGTACTGATTAGATAAGGGGGGGAGGGTTGAGGGGGCAAAGAAAAGTAGAGGAGTGACTTCAAAGTTATACATCTGCATGACTGAAAGAATGATAATGCCCTCAACAAAGACAGGGAAATCGGGAAGAGGGTTGGGTTTGAGGAGGTGGTTAGAAGTTCTGTTTTGAATACGCTGAATTTGAAATGCCAACAAGATATCCAGGTAAAGATGTCCTATAGTTAGACATGACCACCTTTGTTAATTACAGAGCGAAATCAAGTGAACAATTGATACAATAACAGCAATATTGTAATGACAAGTAACTTTGAAAGCTTTAAGAGCTTTTATTAATGCAATGACTAACCCTGATTTTGAGAGGTCTGATGATGAATCATGCTACCCTGGTCTGGACCACTATTTCATGAAGCACCCAGACCATACTGACTTCATTCCTGGCTCCATCCGTCATTCTCTGTACTTCTCTACCTCTTCATCAGCAGCCTTGCCCCTACACTGCTCTTCCACTTCTCAACTCCCTTTTATATTCTATCTTTTGAACGTAAGTTGAATGTAAGTTCCTTCAGTAGGGTCTGTTTTTGTTTGGTTGGGTTTTTGGCTTCTATTTCTCTCCCCAGCCCTTAAAACACACTCTCACACTTTCCCTCTCTCTCTCTCTCTCTCTCTCACATTCTCTCATTCTCTCTCTCTCCTCTCCCTTTCTCTGTGTGTGTGTGTCTCTCTCTCTCCCCCTCCTCCCCTCTCTCCTTCCTTCCCTCCTGACAGAAGTGATGGATAAGAGATACCAAATGAGACATACATTTTGGAATGTGGCCAACAAGACCAGTTGGGGTGGGAGGAGCTTCACTATACATATTTGTTATGTGGCTTTTGTTTGAGGGAGAAAAAATATATGCTTGTTCATAGAAAAAAAAAGTTTCTTTGCATATCTTTTCCATTTTTCATCTGTTAACCTCTTTTCATTTTTATCCTTAAATTCTCTTAGGATACCTTCGTTTAGTTAAGTCTTTCACCAAGCATTCCTTAAATCTCGTTTACCCTTTGCTGCTTCTCTCTACTTTATGAAGCAATACTGCTCATAATCTTCCATCATGCTTTTAAATTTTTACCAACAATTTTATATTATAAACTGATAATTGACTTTGACTGGCAGCCTTCTCCATTTGGGGCATAAATTGTGTATGCTAACTCAGTTGCTTTTTAGGCTTGATTTCCTTCTTATGAAAGTTGATTTATATTAAATTTCTGTGTGGAATTTATTATACTTTTTGTCAATCTAATTTACAATATCTTTTACCCATTTTCGTTATCAATAACTTGTTTACATAGGTCAGCATTGAGTTGTTTGAATTGTGCATCATATCTTTTTTTCCATCAATCTTCTTCCTTAGCCTTTCTTTTGAGTTTTGTATTTTTGATAAGCCTGCCAATTATGCCTTTACCAAAGTCATTGATAAGAATATTAAACACTGATCACTTGGGCACTCTACTGGAGACCTTTTTCCAAGTTGGCTTTGAACCATTAATAATTATTCTTTGGATCAGGCTGTTCAAGTAGTTACAAATCTACTTAATTGTATGAGTGTCTAACCCACATCTCACCCATCTTGTCCTCAGGTATGGCAGGAGAAGCTTTGTCAAATGCTTTGTTATAATCTAGGTCAACTATTATCCTGATCTTTACCAGTTTAAATACCCTTTAAGGAAAGGGAAGTAAGGTTGATCTCATAAGATGATGGTTCTTATCCCTGCTTCCTTTTTTAATTACTCACTGTCTCTTTGTGAACACATTCTAGAATTTTGAGAGGAATTAAATCAAACTCACTGGCACGTAATTGCAGACTCTGCACTTTTTCCTTTAAAAGAATTCTTGTGGAACATTGTCCTATGTTCTACCTGTCCTTTTCTCCACGATCTTTGAAAGATTGCTGAGAATATCTCAGCCATGACATCTAGCGGTTTTTTTCAGAACTCACCACTGCTCCACTTGCTGTGGATATCAACTCCCTGTTAAACCTTTCCATACTATCCATTCCCGTACAAAAATTATTATTCTCAACAGAGAAAACGAGGAAAATAGTAGTTGAGTTCTGCCTTTTTTCTCTGTTGTCCATCTTTGTCACATCTACCAGTTTCTTACTTTCTTTGATCCTCCTCTTTTCCCTAACATAGCTTCAAAAAAGAACAACACCTTTTTATTGTTCTTGACAGCCTCACTTTACCTTTAGCATACCTCACAATTTTTTGATGTGTTATTAGACTACATGTATAGGTTAAATTCAGCAACTAATTTTCATCAAGATTATAATATACAAAAATAACTAGTAACAGAATTATTTGCAGTATTAAAGTGTTTTGTCTCCACATTGACATTATTTAATACTTTGTGATTGTTTGGAATTTTCTCTTATATAGTTATTACATTTAGAGGACAATGGCAGTGGATAAGGGCCAAGTCTGGGTTCAAGTCCTGACTCTGACAATATTGACCCTGTGACCATGGGCAAATTCCCTAATCTCTCAGCACCCAGTCACATCTCTAAGACTATTAGTTGTAGATGAGAGACACCATGGCATAGCACACAGTGTCAGCGAAACTTGGGTTCAAATACTACCTAGTTGAGCAACCCTGTATTAGGGGCAGCCTAATGCTGGCACCCTGGTCTGGTTCAGTGTTGAGACAAAATCCGAATTGTAGATGCAGTTTACAAAAAGGTTTTTGTTTCATTTTGTTTTGTGTTTTGCTTAGCTATGGTACAGAGAAGATCTCAGCAAGAATGAAGTAGTACTTAGCTTCAGCTTTGGTAGATGTGTCCTCCCTCATTCCTTATGGAAATACATCTGGTGAGCAGAGCAGGGTATGGTGAATCACATGATCTCAGGCGTCCACCAAGTCTGAAAGGCTGAGGCTCCACTTATATAAGACTTTGTAGGCCCTTAGTGACCAGCTATATCAAGGATAGCATTCTTAAACTTCCATATGCTATTGAGCCTTACCGAACTTGCAGCAGCAAACCTGACTGTCAGACAAATATACTAACAAATCGTGTCTCCTTCCACATTCCAAGGAGAATTCTAAAAGCTCTCTAGAAACCTTGGTAGGACCACTGACATCCGAGGTGGTCTCATGTAACTACACTTCATAAAATGATCCCAGGATTTAGAGGGGGATGGGAGTGGGGAGTGAGAAGGGAACAGAATATAGCTAAATTTATTCAGTAAATCATGTTATAGCTATGAGATAACTATGTATGCACATTGGGGTATTTAGTTGTATTCAATTTTTCTTTTTCAATTTACTCTGGGTGGCAAAAATATTTCAAAGGAAACAAATTTCCTAAACAGATTTTTAGAACAAGAACATCAATTTGTATTTTTCCCTTTTCGTTATTTTCTAAAAATCCTAGTTGCCAGTTCAGTATCACTTATCAGACTAACGTACAAGAGTGCAATTTTTTTTAAACACATATCTATTGTAGTAATTAACTGGTTCCTTTGTCTTCCCCCCCAGGGAGGTGGTGCAAGCAAACTGTGTTCACTGGAGAAAGAAATTCTCATTTATGTGCAAAATGAGCGCAAGTGCTACTACGGGTGTTCTGGATCCTTGCATCTACAGGGTCTCTGTGAGGAAGGTAAAAATAGCACATAATTTGTTCTCTTTTACAAACCATAATTATTTCCATAGTGATTTTCTTTGTATAATTATTGCTATGCCTTTTCTCTTTTGTTATACCTATGATATGTCATGTAATTGGGCTTCCCATGATTGTAATTATAATTTGCTACAGAAATACAGTACATTTGAAGAAAATTTTAAAGTTAGAAATGTAAACACAAGCCTAGAAGCCTGTCTCATTAGCATTGTATGTCTTACTACTAATAATACTGCATAATCATATTGGGGGTTAAACAAAAGATAAACCTGGAAATATGCATAAAGAATATATAAATATATGTACATAATAAAGGTACCTTTAGAAGTACCTTTAGAAGACAAAAAAAAAAAAAATTCATCTAAAGAGACCTTAAATAAACTTGTATACTCCACTCTTTTATGCTAGATCCAAAGAGATGCATTTTAACCTTCTTAGTGACTCTCTTTGGAATGAACTAGGCAGCTTTAACTTTCTTTTATCCACATAACTGAATTTATTTTATTAAAACAAGGATAACTAGAGAGTCAGAAGATTTGTATTCAGATCCTGCTACTTCTACTTACTAGCTATGTGACTTTGGCAAGTCATTTAACCATCCTAAGCCTCAATTACCTCATTTGTAAAATTAGGGTAATAATTCCTACCGTAACTAATTCGTGGTTTTGTTGAGAGGATCAAATGAGATAATGTATTTGAAAGCATTTTGTAAATTTTAAGTGTTATATTATTTTGGATAATTGTATTTTGACATTAGGTCAAAAGTACAATTTCAGCTAGTAAATTTGGGCTTTTATGAACCTGTTACTGAAATCGGAATTAAAATAATTTCTTCTTCTTGAAATAGAAATGAGTAGTCATTACTTATTTAACTGTTGTTTAAGCATTTTAAAAAATAGAATACTAATCAAACTGTTAAAGAGGTGCTGGGCATGGAATTACCAAAACACACACACACAAAACACATAAATAGGAAACTATCATTAAAGTATAGGCAGAAGATGGAGAATTTTGCATTTTAGTCACTGTGTTGGTAGGTTTTGTTCATTCTTAAAAGGAAAGAGTCATATGACTCTCTACCACTTTGCACTGTGTTTACTTGCCATATTCTGTGTGTTAAGGTAACAGTGCAACATATCGGATCTTTAGTGATAGGGCAGGAGCAGGAGACAGGTCACAATGTATTTTCCTGTGCATCAGGATTTACTGTACCTGCATAGAGAGATGAATACTTCTAAATAATCTAAATCATGAATGAGCCAAGTCATTACCAATATTTGAGTTTGTACTCACTGCCTTCTGTTGTGTGTATCATTTTGTTTAGTTTGTTTGCCTCAAACTTAGTTCAACAAACATTTGTTAAAGACCACAACTTGTAACTTTGCTCTGCTATTTTGATGTGTGGCATTTACATTACTGTAAGCCCTTCTGCAAATTACTGCAGTTCATTTTTTTTAATGTGCTTAAATAATTACCTTAACTTAAAGAGGGCCCATCAAACGCTTTCCAACTCCCTGTCTTCAAATGATTATGTTTCCAACTACCCTGTAAAATCTACACATAGTAAAACCTTAATTGACAAAAATAGCCAAGGAATAGGAGTGTTCTAGGTAAGGACTAATCTGAAAACCCCTTTTTGTTGTAACCTTTGTCACTGAAAACTTTTTAAAATATAAATTATTTTTTGTTTGTTTTAGGTAGAATATAATGAACATAGTTTTTTCTTTCTTTCATGTTCTTTCAAACATCTAGAACATCATCATTAAACCTTCTTCCTTGATTAAATCCTTACTATCAATTTTTCCATGTTATTTTCATCTTTCTCCTACAAGTTGAATCCTGGGAAAATTCTGGTTAACTCAGGTTAGCATACCTCAAATGGATACATACATATTGTTAATGTGAGTGCTTTCCTCTTTCCCCACCAAAAAAAAGACCCTGCTACATGTGACATTTGTACTCTCAGACATTTTGTTTGCAATTAAAGCCTATTATGGTATTTTGGCATTTTATCATGAAATATGAATGTGTATGATAGTGATTTCTTTGATATATAATATTTTAAGGCTTTGGTGAATAATTAACTGCTTTACAGTTGTATTTTGTGTCTTTGGCAGGAATTAAAAGGCGGAAAGGCTTATGCAAAGGTAAATAGATATATTCTCTAAAGTAACTTTTTTTAAAAATTGTTTATTCCTTATTGCTATTTGTAGGTATAAAATTTGAGCAATTCAGGATGCGATTTACATCAACTACATGTACCACTTCCTGATTGAAGACTCAACTGTAAGATAACTAATTGTCCCAACATCATAAACAAAGGAAGGCACAAAGAAATTAAATAAGAGTCCCATCAATACGGGGGGGGAATGGTTAAAACCTAATAACTTACATGAGGGTAATATGGATCTGTTTATGGATACTCTGTGTTTGAGCTCTGAAGTGAAATGTTTGAGCTCTTCCCATTGTAAGTCCTATTATCTGGAAACTGACTAGTTCAGGTGGATATAATCCAAGCCAATTTAGTCCTGTGTTAGCATGCCTCCAGTGGTTACATGCATTCCTGCAATCACCAGTGAATCCTTGGACTGTGAGAATGACCACGTGGTTATCATGCGCGTTAACTCCCTCAGACCTCAGACATTTTTGGAGTCTGCACTGCACTCCAGAAGCTCAATAGATTTAGCATTCAGTGCTGCTCATTGCATGAAATTACAATGTAATGTGGTATAAAGATAGATAGTTAGTACTTATAACTTAATGTGTGAAGCCAAAGGAGACTTTATCACCCGCTCAGCTTATTCTCCTTTCTCTCGCCTCCCTTTCTTAGGCAGGCGCTGAGAAAGAGCTCTCTGTCTTCATTGCTTCCTCTTCCTCTCCTCTCACTCATTTCTCAGCCCTTTATAGTCTAGTTTCCAACCTCCACTCCACTGAAACAGCTTTCTCCAAAGGTCACGATGGTTTCTCAGTCGTAAACTTGGACTTTTCTTAGTCCTCGTCCTTCTTGACCTCCCTGTAAGATTGAATGCTTTTGAGCTCATGCTTTCTCTTTTCTGGGTTTTCCTGATGCTGATTCTCTCCTTTCTCTTCCCACCTATCTGAGCATTCCTTTTCAACCTCATTTGCTAGAACATTTTCGTATCAGTCCTTCCACACACTGTCCTCCACTTCCCCCAACTATGGGTATACCTCAGTATTCTCTACTTGGCCTTCTTTTCTCTCTCTACCCTATTTTGTGACCTTTTCAGCTCCCATTGGTTTAATCATTATCTCTAGGCAGATGACTATTAGAGCTATGTATTTAGCCCTAGTCTCCCTTCCTGAATTTTACTCCCACATCACCAAGTGGCTATTAGACATTTTAAACTGGATATCCCATAGCCATATCAAGCTCTCACATGAAATAGTAGTACTATCTGAAATAATTCGCTTATCTTTTCCTCTTCTGAATTTCCCTTTTATTTTTGAGAGTACCACCATCTTTCCCGGTTCACAACCTATTTTCTCCTTGATTCCTCAGTGCCCCTCACCCTATCCATCTTGTCATTTCTACTTACATGATATCCATCACATCTATCCTTTTTTTATTCAGCCTTCACCCTTGTTCAGACCCTTATCACCCTTCCTCTGGAGTTTTTCAATAGCCTCCTAACAGATCTCTCTGTATTCCAATCCATCTTCCAGACAGCTGCCAAAGTGATTTTCTTAAAATGCAAATTTGACCATGTCCCTCTCCTACTTCCCATTTTTCCTTGAGGATCAACTACCAACTTCTCTATTTGGCATTTAGAGCCCTTCACAAACCTACTTTTCTAATCTTATTATATATTATTCCCTTTCCCACAATTTATAGTCTAGCCAAACTGGCCTATTAATTGTTCCTCATGCATGAGATTTTGTCTCCTTTCTCTGTGCCTTTGCATTGACTGTCCCTCCAGCTTAGAGTGCGCTCTCTTCTTTCCTCAATCTCTATTCTTTCAAGATAAAGCTACATGAAGGCTTTCTTTATTCCCTTGGCTGCTAATGCCTTGCAAAATCACCTTGTATGTATTTTGCATGTTTATATATGTTGTCGACTATATCCCTAATGCCTAGCATAGTGTCTGGAACATAGTAGGATTTAGATAAATGGTTATTGATTGATTGCATATTGGGCTGTGACCCTCCATATAGCCTAGAAACCTATTTTGTCCTTTGTTGAATCAATTTTGCACCACCAAGAGACCACTAAAACAATATATCACCCTGTAAATAGAATGTTACCATTTTTTTTAAGTGGCTCAGATTTCTTTTATATATTAATTCTGGTGATAATTTATATTAACAATAGATGTTAATTTGTATTCTAATTTTTTCATAAACATTCTAGTTATGGCAACAAATATTTAATTTTTTTGAAGATATAGTATTTTCATTTTAAGAATTTAACTTTTATGTCCTTTGACATGGAAAGTGGACTTGATTTAGTGTTCATTCCTAAGGCAGTAAGAAGATGGGGCCAAGTTGCAACAGGAACTAGAGTGAGGATGCAGGAACAAGCCATGACAGCAGAGAGAAGTACTTTCTAGGGCAGATAATGATGACAACAGAGGGGGAGGAGTACAAGCTAGGCAACAAAATGAGAGAGAGCAAAGCTGGTTTCAGAAAGCTGAGTTTCTGGTGGACAGCAGAGGCTGGGTGTGAGGCCAGGCCAGTCCATCAGGGATTTGGTAGAAGGAACAGGATGCTTTCAACCGCTGTAAACTGGGAAGGGGTTGGAGAGGTAATCAAAATAACATATCTTACAGTTGGTGACAATAGAAAAGTTGTACCAGGTAAAGCATTTGGACCACTTGATTCCTGAGTGGAAGGTGAAAGCTGTGCCGTCTCAAGCCATTCGGCACCAAGAGGCAATGGTGGTCAACTGTGAGGTAGAGATGAACTGGGGTCAGGAAAGATGGGAAAGAATAGCAATTTGTGTCTGTCTGGAAATAATTAACATTCTGGACTAGAAGGTAGGATACTACAGCGGCAAGAGCAAATAGCCTGAGACAGTCAGGAGACCTGAGGTCCGGTCCTGGCTTCATCACTTGCAAATTGTATGGAATAGGAGAAGCCGCTGGGCCTGTGAATTCATTGGTACAGGGAGCTCCCAGGTAAAGAAACTCCCTCTACCTTCTCTGCACCGTAGAGTCTTAGAGAGTTACTTAGAGCACCAAAATGTTGTGGCTTTCCCCATGTTACACAGCCAGGATGGACTAGAGGTGGGAACACAGGCACTCCTGGCTTTGAGGCCAGCTTTTTATCTACTCTGCCAGGACCCCTCTCATTCTGTGACCTTGAGCAAATCACTTCTCTGCTATATACCTCAGTGACTTCATCTTAAAATTAAGATGTTAATACTTGCCTTGATTACCTCACAGAGTATATGTGAGGATCAAAGGAGAGTATTTTGAAGGTCTTCAAAAATTATAAAGTGCTTTCTATACAAGAGTAACATCTGTCACAGACAAATTCGTTCATTAGCAAAATATTATAGAAAATGAATAGACTAGTGCTTCTAAATATTCTACTAATATTTTCTCTTTTTCTTCATAGTTGGGCTTTGCAGATCTAAACCTAGCAGAGTTTGCTGGATCAGGAAATACCACTCGTCGCTGTTTACTAGAAGGTTATGATACCAAAAATACAAGACAGGATAATTCTATTCTTAAAGTAAGCAAATTTCATTTGTGTATATGTGTATGCGGATGTGAAATAGAAATGAATGCGGTTTTCTTCTTTTTAATAAATGGAAGTGCCTGCTTTCAAGTAATAGCAAACATCAAGATAAGAAGAATCTTGTCAGTGGGCCTCACGCCCTAATGTACAGTTTGACTTCCACAGTGCCACACTATCTCCTTGAGGACTCTAGCAGTGACACACAGCCAAAGAATGGCCCACAAAACCAAAATGAAATGAAGAAGAGATGGAAGCATTCACCAGTTGGAACAGCCTGACCTAAGTCACTGTGGTAGACAGATGCAGTCAGTGTTCACTGTAATGAACCCTCATGTGCCTCATTTGGTGCCCTAAACAAATGGAAAGAGATCATTACCCCTTAAACGGTCACTTCCGGAAATGGTGGAGAAATCATCATTGGGCATTGCAAAGTGCCTACAAGCCCCTGAAAAGTATTTCCTTAGAATCTGTGGTAGACATATAAATGCATAATAGAGGTTATCTATGTTGACCCCTGCTTGTGGGGTCCACGTGCCAGGATAAATCACACCAACAGAGAGAAATGCTGTCTGGGACAAATAATGATGACAACAGAGAGGGAGGAGTACAACCTGGGCAACAAAATGAGAGTGAGCAAAGCTGGAATGGATTTCTGGTTGATAGCAGAGGCTGGTTGTGAGACCAGTCCATCAGGGACTTGGTAGAAGGAACAGGATGCTTTCAACTACTGAGAGGGGGCTGGAAAGGTAGTAAGGTACCTATTGTAGTGACATGTGGAAATAACCTTTTTGCCCTTCTGTTGTTGACAAGTACTTCTGGGAGCCTGGTAGTCATACAGTCCATTAAAATTTTGCCAAGAAACTAAAGACCTATCTGAACAAAATAATTGAGGAGGCCATGGAGGACCTCAGTGAAACCATCTCCAGTTGGTCCTTGCCACACAAGCATTCATTGGGTAAACCTTGTGCCCCTGAAATCTCAGGGGTTTTGTTTGCCTAGTGCCTCCATATTAAAAAGGTACATAGAGATTGACCTTGTGACAATTTCTGCCTTTTCTTAGAAATCCAGAAAGGATTGAAAGAACACTTCTGTAAAGAGACCAACTGTGTCTCATGATGTCGGAAGCCTCTGTACTTGCTCCTGAAGTGAAGGAACAAACAGGGCAAAAGAGAATATTCTTCTTATAAATGAATGAACATACTTTGTGAAAATGGAGTGCCACATGTGGCCTTCTAGGTCCTTGGGTGCGGCCTTTTGACTGAGTCCAAGTTTTACGGAGTGAATCCTTTTATTAAGAGGATTTGTTCTGTGGAGTTTGGATTCAGTCAGGGGGCCGCACTTGAGGACCTGGAGGGCCACATGTTCCCCACCCCTGAACTATCCATTTTGGTTAAAGTAGCTTCAATTTTGATTCAAATTGAAAAGGAGGAAATGTCAGGAGTAATGTTTGAAGGAGAAATGTTGTGAGACAAAGAATCATAGAAATCCAACCTCCTGCCCAGTGCACGAATCCCTTCTGCAGCATCCCTGAGATGATCAGTTTAGCTTTGCTTAAACATTTCTAAGACAGGAACTCACTACCTAACAAAGCCTATTTCATTTGGGGAGAAAGAGGGTGGTATAAACTTAGGATTTTGACAGTGTGAGGAACTTCCAGTATGGAAACTCCTTTATGTGGGTTGGCAATTCATCTGTAACCATCTTAAGGAATTGCCTAGGTCACAGAAAAGCTAATTAACTTTGTCCACGATCGCACAACTAGTACATCAGAAGCAACACTTGAAGCCAGCTCTTCTTGACCTTGAGCCCAGTGCTCTATCCACTTGTTGCCTTTCATTTAATTTTTTAAAGGTTGTAATCGTTCTTTTTAATTTTAAGCCAAAACGTGACCCATTGTAACTTCTCTTTAGCTCCAAAAGGTAGAACTAGGAACACATAAAATAGGTTTATTCTTACCTGACAGATATTCAGATATTTACAAAATAACTATCATGTCCCTCCTAAGTCTTCTTTTTTCTAGGCTCAATTTCGTCAACCATTTCTTATATAGCAGGATTAATAGTTTTCTCTGTAGGACTCTGTTAGATACATTTCATTTTGTCTACTTCTTTGTTAAAATATGGCACCCAGAACTGAACACGATATTTGTCAGGATAAAGTTACCTATCACCTCCCTCTGCCTGTATACTTCTATTAAGTGTAGTCTCCTCTAAGTTTGTGTTAGATTTTTTTGAAAGTCATGTCATAAGGTTAACTGATTAAAATTTGTAGTCAACTAAAGTGCCCGGGTCTTTTTCTTGTGAATTGTCTCTCTCATGTAAGTGTAGAACTTGAAATTTCATAGAGATAAATACAGTCTTGCTAGTTTCATCCTATTCTATCCCACAAAAATTTTTTAAAATCCTGATTCTGCTATCCAGTATATTACCTGTTCCTTTCAGTATTGTCATCTAAAAATTTTATACATTTGCCTTATATAGCTTCACTTCCAAGTCACTGATAAATATGTCAAATAGTCCTTTAGTGTTGTTAGAAACTTTCCTTGGGTTGATCTCTGTCTACTAACCAACAGTCTTTGGGTCTGTTCGTTCAACCAACTGCAAATCAGACAACATCATCTAGCGTACATTTCTCCATCTTTGTCTACAAGAATATTGAGACTGTCTAAGGCCCTGCTGAAATCTCATTATAATAGGTCTTTGACCTTCCCTTCCCAAATGCGGTCTACTACGAAAATTGATTTAAACTTGAAAGGAAGGATTGGTCCTAAAGACATAAATGAAGGAAAGAAGTTGTAGAATAGAGGGAGAAGACAAACAGAAATACTGTAACTCAGAGTTGTTGTATATTACTGTAGGTTATTGTAGCTGTCTAATTTTGAAGATGTGAAAATGCATATAATCCTTCTAACTACATCACACTTTACGTAAGAAATAACAAATAGCATAGGAGAAATGGTGACAGAGTGAAAAGTGGCGGAATGATCATTTATAGTGTATATTTTTGTACACCTAAGTTTTTTTTTTTAACCTATGGTTATAGAGAAGTACAGAACAATAGGAACTCAGATTAGGGTTTTGTTTTTTTTAACCTATGGTTATAGAGAAGTAAAGAACAAACAAATGGGAATTTAGATTATGGTTTATTTCTGTCTTGACTTTTATATTGACACTAGATTAGCTTCTCAATCCAGTTTTTCCATATTTCTTAAATGGGAAGAATTTTCTCTGCCTCTGATATTGCATATATAAAGTATTGTAAGATAACTGAAAAAAGAAGAAAGACCAGGAAGATTTCTGTACCTCAGACCTTGAAGTCTGAGAAACAACATTAAAGAAACATTAAACAGGGACAGTCTTTTTGCCTTTCATTGTATTCTGAGCACTTAGCACAATGCTTAGAAGAGAATAAGTACTTAATAAATGCTTATTGACTAACAAAACACCTGTACCTTAACAAAAATTAAAGCTTAAGGCAAACTAAGGAGCAAAAAGCCTACACAAAGTACACAAGGAAAGACAAAAGCTGCTTGGATAAGGCAGATCTTGAATATAGACTTTATAACATCAAATAAAATAGTAACTGTTTCTTGAAAAAATTAGAATCTATTTAATATCTATAACTGTCAACATTTTTCTTTCTGTTTATAAAATTGTAGTTTAAATTCCTCCATTAAAAAAAAAGGCAAAGACAGCATATTTGTAAAAATGTTCACATGTTGAAATAGATGACCCAAATAGCCTCTGGGTGCTTTCAATGAATATTGGTTCGTAGAAGCTATAGCATTATAAACCATTTTAGTATCCTTAAGTTGCTGTTCTAACCATTAACTAATGCTGTTAAATGGGTTCAAAACTAAGTTATAGGTATCTATAGAGGCTATTATTGTTCAGTGATTACTTTAAATAAGAGGTAGTGTTGTAAAAGAAGAACACTGCATCTGGAGTTGGGAGAGACCTCATTTCAGACCTTGCCTGTGACTTTTATGTATGACAGTGAGCGAATTATTTAACCCCTCTGAGCTTCCGTTTCCTCATCTATAATCTGTGGATGGATGTGACATGCTTTGCAAACCTTAAAGCTTTATATAAATTTCACCTATGATGATGATGGTGGTAGGGAAGGTGGTAATTGAAGATCTGGAAATGTCACCAGTCACCACTTCCTTACTGATCACTGAGGAGAATACAAAAGGCATGTAAGATAAGATTCCCTCCTTCCCTACAGGAGCTCATAATCTAGTTAGGGAGATAAGACAAACTACTACACATGAAATAGTTGCATAGTAATTCTGGGAAGTATGTGTTGAAATGGGATGATCAGTGGGCAGGGCCACTCAGGTTTTGCCCTAGGACACCAAAATTTAGAGGACTGACAGCATACATAGGCCTTTGGCAGCGTAAAAACAACCGAACTTAACTCCTTCTTAGCAAAATAGTTAAAGTAACAAGCAAATAGTTGAGTGCAGAACCCCCAGGTAGAGTCTTGGCCCACCCAGCCCTGTTCTTCCCTCTCCCCACCAGTCTTGATGGTATTTTCTCTATCAGTATCTATCATAGATAGAGGTTTATAGTTTCAGCTCCCACAAGTACTGGCTGAATCTAGAGAACAGAAAAATAACTGTGACCTGGAATGGCCAGGGAAGGATTCCTGGAGCAGGTGCTACTTTAGTTGAACTTTAAGTGATGGGTAATATTTGGATATACATAAAAGAGGGGATAAGGAAATTCCAAATGAAGGGAACAGAATGAGCAAAACTTGATAGTTGGGAAAGTGAAGCAGGGCTTGGCTGGAATGCAAAGTTTTTATTAGGAAATAGTAAAGAGGAAGTATTAAATCTTGCCTCTAGTTAGGGGTAGAAGGAGGAAAAGAAGAAAGGAGTGGTCAAAAATAAAAAGAAAACAAAAAGAGACAATAGTATAGAAGCTAAGAGGAGAGGATTTCAAGAAAGAATGGAGTTAATGGTCAATAGTTCATCAAATACAACAGAAATCTTGGGAAGAATGAAGATTTAAGAGAAGCAATTGCATTTGACAGTGAAGAGACCACTGGAGACATTGAGAAATGCTTTTTTACTACTGAATCGAAACCTAGATTAAAGACCATTGAAGAAGAAATGGGGAGCAAATTGCTTACAGTATTCACAGTACCACCCACATTGTGTTTGATGGAGAAAATTATTGAGCCCTCCATCTGTGAATCCATCTAGGTTTATAGTTGAAATGGGCCCAGTGACTGAAAGACTGGCTGAACTAAGAGGTTGAGGCCTTTTTGTACCTGCTGAACTACTCATACTCAAATCAGGCTATGTAAATGCTCCTCTCTGTGAAGCTGCTCAGCCTCCAGAAGCCAGCTGGAATGCTCATGGTATAGTGGAAAGGGCGCTGAAGTGGCAGCCAAGAGAATGAGGTTCTGGGGCAGCTAGGTGGCGCAGTGGATAGAGCACCAATCCTAGAGTCAGGAGGACCTGAGTTCAAATCCGGCCTCAGACACATAACACTTACTAGCTGTGTGACCCTGGGCAAGTCACTTAACCCATTGTCTAGCTCCCCCCAAAAAATGAGGTTCTCATTCAGACTCTTAAGTGCCTACAAAAGTAGGCCACCCATGACCAGCTAGCAGCCATACTTTCCTCATCATAAAATAAAGGGGTTGGAACTCTAAATTCCTTCTACCTCTCACATATTATAACTCTGTAATTCAGTTAAACAGAGGCAGCAGGTGTCAAGAAGTTCAACAGTAAAAGAAAGGAGAGGAAGAAGACTGGGACAAATGGAGCTGGTTTTATTTCAGAAGATGTGAGTGAGACAGTGACTGACTGCCCAATATACAATAATGTCAAATCCCACATGCATCATGTTCTAGCTACGTAAAAATTACTTCTGGAAAGCTTACACTCTCATTATAAGTGTGGTAGAACAATGCTGCATCCACATGGTAGCAACACAGTTTTGGGGGTAGCATCAGAAAATTACCTATAAAACTTGCAAGGAGCAGAAGCACTCCACCATGTTGTAGTATTTCACTTCATGCTGTGGGGCAAGAGCATGGACTTGGGGGAGACCTTTGGAGAAGACTGAGCATGGCCAAATAATATCATTATCAAGTCTCCATTTAGGTTTGTCTTTTTTATTTGTGCTCCCCAAATTGATTACTGTTTTTATTGCATTATGGTCTCTAAAGAATGTTAAAGTAATTCTATTCCATGTATTTAGTATTTCTGCCTTTTTATATTCATTTGCAATTTCTTTGCACTTTAATAGTCAATTTTTGTAAATGTGCCATTTTAAGTGATTCCATTATAAACCTTTTAGGTCTAATTTCTCCAGTAATTTGTTTAATTCTCTACTTTACCTTTTGCTTATCTTGTTTATCCTCTTGAAAGAAGAAGATTAAAGTCTCCTCCCTATTACTGTGTTATAAATGTCTTTTTGCTGTTCAGTTAATTTTTGCTTCATGCTCTTTAAGTTTAGTGTTAGTTGGTATGTTGTCTATGGTTTTTGTCTGTTGGTCACTAAACATTTTTTAAGGACCTACTATGTGCCAGGCACTATGCTAATCTCTGGGGATACAAATACAAGTAAAAACAAAGATAGTCCCTGCCCTCAAAGACCTTACAATCTAATGGAGGAAGCTACAAAGGCAGAATGGAGGACAGAGGAAAAGGAGGTCCCCTCACTGGGGAAAAGAGATGGAGAAGTCCAAAGTGGTGTAGCTGGTGAGAAATAGGGACAAGTTTGGGCTGAGACTCCTTCAACTGAGGCCCAGGAGCCCATGACCCTGCCCTCCAGTTAGACTATCTAGTTTTGCTTTGTGTGATAGCATGATGGCAAATGCTACTGTTTTGGATTCACCTGATGCATAGCAAATTTTGTTCCACCTTCTCGTTTTTATTCTATGTATGACTTTGCTTTTTAGATATTTTTCTTATAAGCAATAAATTATGAAGTTTTGTTTTCTTATCTGATCTGTCACTTTTTGTTTCATTGGATTGTTTAAGGCATTCACATTTAGAGTTGTAGGAGTTAAGTTTCTTTTTTCCTTCAATATTGTCTTTTCTGAATTAAGTTTTTTAAAAGATTTTCTATTCCCCTTCCTCTTAAGTCATTATACTTTGTTCCTATGCTTAGTTTTTCTTAATCGACTCTAAGGCATGCACAGACAAAGGAAGCATTGACTGAGATCACTGAAAGAAAATTTACTGGTGGAATATCTGTCTTTGTTTTTTTCCGCTCTACTCCCATCTCTGAGTCTATTAGGTTTTTAACATTAAATTTCATGTTTATCGATACCAAAATGTATTTTCAATATAAAGTAGTCATTTAATTGGCTTAGTGTAATGAACATAATTTAATGAAGCTGTGTGTATAATAGATGCTTCTTTTAAAACATTTGCTTTTGTCATCCTTAGGTCTTAATCAGTATGCAGCTCATGTCTGGTGATCCGTGTTTTAAAACGTAAGTTTATGTACAATAAGTACATTGAGATTTCTACTGAAGTATTAATAATAAATAACGTGTCTGAAGCTTATACTTAAATTTTTATCGTGTGTACAACTAAGAAAAAATTAAGGAATATTTAAGGAAACTCACTTTAAAAAATAATTTTGTTTTATATTGAGCTGATAGGTCTTTTGTCTTTTCAAAATGGTTTCCTTTGATCTACCTCTTAAATACCTCTTACAGATTCATACCCTTGTCAGTGTATGAAAGACCATTCTGACAATAAGAGCTGTCTGAAAGTGAAATGGACTTCTTTGTGAACTGAGATAGTAGATACTTAAGAATGAATGAAATGGGGGGCGCTAGGCGGTGCAGTAGATAGAGCACTGGCCCTGAAGTCAGAAAAGGACCTGAGTTCAAATCCAGCCTCAAACCAAACACTTGACACTTACTAGCTGTGTGACCCTGGGCAAGTCACTTAATCCCAATTGCCTAAAAAAAAAAGAGTAAAAAAAAGAATGAATGAAATTCTTTCATTTTTTAAGCACTTACCATATGACAGGCACTGTGCTAAGTACTGAGGACACAAAAACCATCCTTACCCTCGAGGAGCTTGTATTCTAATAGGGGAAGACAAATAAAATGCATATATGTGTGTGTATGTGTGTGTGTGGGTGTGTACCTACTTACCTAAGTACATACATACATAAAATGCATAGGATTTCAAAGGAATTCCTTTTTATTGAAATGCAGTTATCAGAATGTTAAAATAAACTCCCAGGCTGCAGGTTCAAAATCCCTGGTTTTGGGGAGGCATGAGGGAATGGCAGCCAGGAAGGAGCCTACAGCAGTACGTGGTGACTGAAGTCACAGAGCAAATGATTGCTACTGCCTTTCCAGCAATGGTGATGTTGATTTGAGTACTTAAAAGGTATCTTTTGAATTGAAGTCATTTTTTCTCCCATCAGGGGAAATGATCAAGCAGAGAATGGTCTACTACTTGTGGAGGGGATTTCCAGAACATTGTTGTAAAAAACAAATTCACAGGTCCTATGTTAAGAACCTCTGGTCTAGACACATTTTCTCTATACACTTAGTTACTTAGATTTCAGAGAAGATAATATGATTCCAAGATAAGAGAAATATTTACTTAGGAACGCTTATAGCATATATTTGGAGAGAGAGAATGGTGAAGTGAATAGAGAGCCTGCTTTAGAGTCTAGAATGCCTACATTAAAGTCCTGTATCTAAAACATACTGGCTGAATGACCTGGTCAGGACAAGTCATTTTTTATGCTCTCAATGGCCCCTAGCAATTCTCTTAAAAGTATAAATTGTAAAAGAGGTGATCTGAATTGGCAGAGAGAATTTCCTCACTGAAATTTCCTTCTACCAGTGAAATCACAGATCTAGACTTTCTTTCCTCACTCAGACTCCCCTCCCGCCCCATGAATAATGCGTATCTTTCCTATACTTGGATGGATTTGTGATTTTGTTGATATAATAGTGATAGTAAATATTTATATAGTGCCTACCTTATGCCAGGCACTGTGCTGAATGCTTTACAAGTATCATCTCATTTGATGCTCACAACAACTCTGAGAGGTAGGTGCTATTCTCCTCATTTTATAGATAAGAAAACTGAGGCAAGCAAAGGTTAAGTAATTCTCTCAGAGCCTCACAGCTAGTAAGATATTTCTACCACCAGTACGAATCGTAACTGTACTCATTCAGGACAATTCTTGTTCATGTGTTTTCATAAATCTTCCATAGAGGATGGCGGTACTAGAGACCTTCCTTTGGATCCCAGTATAGTACTAAAGATGCCCATCCTTTATCCCTCACCCCATTACCAGACCACCTTTTTTTTTTTCCAGTCATACGTGTTCTAAATGAGGTCTCTTCTACTACTACTTATTACACACACAACAACAATGGCCATTTAAAAAATGTGTCATGTCCTCTTCCTAGAATCGTAAGCTTCATGAGGGTAGTACTTTGACTTATCTAAATTTTATTTCACTGTGCTTCTAGCACAGTGCTCTGTGCACCATAGGAGCTTAACACATATTTCACTTGCCTCTTGTGAGAATTTGTACATTAGAACCTTAAAAATGTATTTGTTATTATCGCTTCATTTATTTTGTTTCAATTCACAATTAACCAATTCAGCCCTAATCTCCAGTCACCTGGCTTCACAACATCATAGACATCATTGTCTCATACCTCTCCTATGCCCTGTCCTTCCTTTCAGTTCCCTAGCCTCTTTAACTTCACCCTGACAATATCTTTTGCATCCATCCCCTTCTGTCTGCTCACAGGGATCCTATTGCACCTTCCTTCAAGGATCACACCACCCATGTGAGCCCCGTTGTTGTTAATCCTCTCTCCCTCTTTGGATTATCTCTTACTTTTCCTTCTCCCCTTCCCCCTTCCCCGCTAGAATTTGTTTCTTAAATACAGGAACTATTTCTCCTCTTTGTTTCTGTATTCCCATTGCTTGCACATGTTAAATCATTTTGATTCAATTCAACACACATTTATTAACCAAGTTTTTCCAGTACTTTGTAGTGTAAAGATCATTCTCCTTGGCAGACAAAAGAACAGTTGAATAGTTCTGAGTGCTGGAATTGTAATCAGGAAAAACGGGGTCAGATTTTTCCTCTGATGCCTCTGAATTGCAGGTATAGCTCAGAGCAAATCGTTTGACTTCTGGGGAAGTTAATACCTGTAGTGCTCTGGAGAAGGAGGGAGGGGTAGCTTGCTGAACCCTTTTCAGAGCTGCCCATCCCCCCTACCTATCTCCCAGCTTTCACGTGTGATTCTAAGAAGCTGTAGCACGAGCAACAGTCACACCGTTGTGGTAAAACCGTCTCAGCGGACAGGCTAAACCAGGTTGAGGGTAACCAACAGGCCTCAAACCTGTCGGTGAGTTAAGGGGACTGTCTACCCCAAACGTGTGAAGACTTCCCCCAGCAGAATGAATAGTTGAGAACATTTTGTTCTAGTGGCCATGAAGACAACTGAAGCAGGTGCTGTGCAGCCATTAGAGCTCGGTCAGACATTGAAGAAGCCAAGGTCATCCACTGCATCCTGGGCCATGACTGGTCATCTTGACTTTTGTCTTGCCACTGGGCTTTTATTCTGGAAGAGAGAGTGAAGTTGATGATTTTGTGTAGCTCTGCCTTAGTTATTTATTTATTTATTTGCTTATTTATTTATTTATTAAGGCAATTGGGGTTAAGTGGCTTGCCCAGGGTCACAGAGCTAGTAAGTGTCAAGTGTTTGGTCTGAGGCCGGGTTTGAACTCAGGCCCTGACTTCAGGGCCTGCTCTATCCACTGTGCCACCTAGCTGCCCCGCTCTGCCTCATTTAAATCCAGTTCACAGGTAAATCAAGATATCACCTGTGATGTCATTGGTCCTCTTCAAAAACAAAGGACTGAACTACAACCTAATTCATGGTGTTATTTTTGAAAATCAAATGAAACAATATATTTCAAGTCATTGTCTAAATGTCAGTTATTATCATCCTATCTACCCTGAATACCAATTCCATACTTCATTTGATCTTTATCTTGATCCCAGCATAATTATTTGACCTTCATTGTCCTTAGCATTTATCACAGCCAAGGGCTTCTCTTGAGCTTTTGTATTGCTCACATTTTTATAGCATCCAGTAGCATTTTTACTTACCCACCCTGTTTTCAATATCTGTGTATGCTTTTTTTTTTTTAAGGCAGTTGGGGTTAAATGACTTACGCGGGATCACACAGCTAGTAAGTGTCTGTCAAGTGTTTAGTCTGAGGCTGGATTCGAACTCAGGTCCTTCTGACTTCAGGGCCAGTGCTCTATCCACTGCACCACCTAGCTGCCCCTCTGTGTACGCCTTTTTAAAAACAAATTTGTCAGTGCAATTTTTTTGCAGCCCCCAATTCCTCCTTGTTGTCCAGAATCCGTAGGACCAGAGTAATAGTTTCCCTCATTGCAACCACTTTTCAAATAATGAAACTATCATCAAGGCAAGTCAAGAATCAATCAATCATCTCTTTTGCTTTTATAAGAGAGAGAGAAATGGGGACCATGAGGGAGAGAAAGGGAGGGAAAAGGAAAGGGGGGAGTAGAGAGGAGAGGAAAGAAGAGCACACTATGGAAGATTGGAAAATTTTAGGCTAGTTGAAGTCCAGATCACTACTATATAATATTAAGTGATTATCTATGTATCTATCTATAAATAACATTTTAAAATTTGCAAAACAGTTTTTATTCTTATTTGATTCACACAACAACTCTGAAATGTAGGTGCTGCTTGTTCTCACTTTATTGTTGTTTGTCCTTCCTTTTCCAAAAGGACCAGTGACATCACATGTGATGTATTGACTCATGGATGACTTGGATTTCAGTGAGGCAAAGCTGCACAAAGTCGTCAGCCTCAGACTGTCTTCCAGAGTCATTGAAGTCCAGTGGCAGGACAAAAGTCAAGACATGCTAGTTCTCCTTGAGTATCCTGTACAGCCCTCCCACTTTATAGATGAGGAAACTAAGACTCAGAGAGGCTGAATGACTGGGGAGGATCAAAGAGAGGTTTCAAACCCAGGGCTTCCTAACTCCATGTGAGTCCAGCACTCTGTCCACAATGGCATACTGCCTCTAAGTTATGCTGCTTTGTCAGTTTCATGACCCACTTCTGGAGCTCACTGTTCATTTCTTCATGGTCTGTGGTATATTCCTACAATAGTCTCACGGCTGTTTCTCTCTCCTTTGATCCTTACCCACATGCTCTCCACCCTCTCATTTGTGCCATCTTCATAGTAGCATGTCTTCTTGATATTCTAATCTGTTTCTTTTCAATGTCTTTTTCAAAACCATTTGGAATTGAGATTTCTGATGTAAGATATCCTTATAGGTATTTTTGACAAAACAATGCTGTAGTTAAGATTAACCAAGGAAGGGCTGACTCACACAGAGCTTGTAAGTATCCTTAATATTTGTAGGACCTTTAGAACTCATCATGAACTGCTGTATCTATGTATCCCAAAAATCATGTTGTTTTAAAAAAAAAACTGAAGCTCAGAAACTGCAAGTTGAGTGCTTAACGGCATCACTATATTCTTGACTGTATTTTAGTAAGATGGTTTAATACTTTAACATCTTAAGGATTCAGTGAATTAAAGGAAGTTTTTTTCCCCTAAAATTCTTAAATTAATTTCTGAAGCCTCCATTTCAGTTTTACTCTAATGCTTTATTGTTGTGTGGACCTGACCTTGGGTTCTTAAAGGTTAGGAGAGTGTAGTTCAGGCTCTGCTAAGACTTAACAAGATGGAAAGACTTTGAGTAAAGGCCCAGACATAGTCATCTGAGGACCAGCCTACCTGCTGTCAGTGTGAAGAGCTCCATCACCAGTTGGTCCTTGGGGCCTGCTAGGGATTGCAATCTAAATTGATAGTGTCAGAAGTAAATTTTCTGAAGATTTAAGCACAGTGTGTTTTGTCTGAAAATTTATGAAAAATGTTAAAAATCCACCATGGACCAGATCACAAAGTCTCAGATTCTCTTAGCCACTTTAGAGAAATTATGATGCAGCTTTCCATTTGGTAACAACAGCTGTCTGACAAATTATTTCCAAATGGTTTTGTGAAATCTGTGGCATGATTTTCTAGCACTTCTTAAAAGCCATGTAGCATTTTATATATTCAACTAGATCAGGCCAAATTTAAGCACAAGCAGATTCAATAATTGTGCTTTTTTTTTTTTTTTTCCATTTAGCTCCCTGAAGTAATGAAACCATATTGAGTGTTATTCAGCTATTTAAACTTAAACATTAATTTGTTCTTGGAGACTAATATCCTATGCAGGTATAGTGTTTCTCATGAGTTTGTAGTAGTTTGATTTTTGCTTTAGTTTAACATTAAATTCATTTAGTGCCCCTTCAAATTAGCCAAAGGTAAGCATAGAGATTTCTTTTATTCAGTACAAAGTTTCCAAGGCAAGAGGAGTTCAGTCAATAGCTGCCCCAGTTCACCTATTGCTTTTTGACACTTTGGGGGTTGAAGAGAAACCACTGCAATGTAACTTTCCCCCACTTTCAGCTGACTGAAAAGGATGAATGGTTAAGTTATATACTCACTGTAGGATTAAGACATTTGTGTCTTAAGGGTTAGTACTGCAGAAAAGCTGTGTCCCATCCAAAATGTTTCTGCTGCTTATCAGTTCCTCTTTCCTACCAGATAGCTTTTTCAGATCCTCTGCAAAATCTATTTCTCAGATTTTCTATATCATACTTTTTAAAGATCTGTTACACACTTGTATGTTTTCAAGAGGGAAGTTCTTTAATTAAACATTTATTAAACACCCCCCTATATGCAGAACATCATACCAAGTACTTCAGCTCTGGGGGGAAAAGGGGAGGATTCAGAATTTACTAAGACAGGTCCCTGCCTCCTTCATAGTTTAAAAGGGGTTGTGATACATGCTAATGTATGTAACATAAAATAATACCTTAAGAAGGTTAGAAAATGCTATTGAAGTCCAAGGTTGGGACTGATAGGAACATCAGGAAATTCTATTCAATGAGTTTTTTAACCACTTACTATTTATAGTGCCCTCTGTATGTACTACCAGCTAATAAGGCTTCATATGGGGGTAATATTTGAGCTGAGCTTTAAAGAACAGGTAGATTTCTAACATGTGTGTGGTGAGGGAATTTCAGTATTGAGAATGATATGAATAAAGGCATGGAGGCAGGCGAGTGTAGGGCGTGTACTCTGAGGGCAAGTACCGGTTGGGCTGCAGCTCAGATAAGTATGTGGTGAGTGTAGTATTAGATAAAGCCAGAACCAGACCATAGAGGGCATTGAAGGCTTTTAAGTTTAACTGTTTCTTACCTTCCTTTTTCTTCTTCTTCTACAATAAAATATATGAAGAACACTCCTAAGTGTTAAATTCTATAAGATTCTGATAGTTGATAATAGTTAGGATTTATATAGTGTGTTAACATTTGCAAAGCATTTTACAGGTAACTTCCATTTGATCCTGAAAACAGCCCTATAAGGGGCAGGTAGGTAGCACAATAGAGTGCCAAGCCTAGAATCAGGAAAATCTGAGTTCAAATGTGGCCCCAGACACTTATTAGCTTTCTGATCATGGGCAAGGCAATTTATCCTCTGTTTGCTTCAGTTTGCTCATCTATAAAATAGGAATATTAATAGCAACTACCTCCCAGGGTTGTTATGAGGGATTAAATGAGATAGTAATTGTAAAGCACTTAGGATAATGCCTGGCATATAGTAAATGTGATATAAATGTTAGCTATTGTGGTGGTGGTGGTGATGATGATGATGATAATGTTGTTGTTGTAGTTGCTATTATTCCCATTTTATAAATGAGGAAACTGAGGCTGAGAGAGATTAAATAACTTGTCCAGGGTCACACAGCCAATAAATCTCTAGAGGAAGATTTGAACTCAAGTCTTCCTGACTCCAAGGCCAACATTCTACCCACTGCATCAGTATGGAGTTATACTTATTTTAAGGTACACAACAAAAGCTTGGGACCTTGAGATAAGAAGGATTTAAGATGATCCCCTCCCAAAAAATTCTTTGGATTAGGGAAAATTTTATTATGTCTCATTGTGAAGTTATTGTTTCATTTTCTGCATTTGAATTTCAGGACACTGGGTTATCATCCTACCCAAATTGTCTTCCTGTGCACAGAAGTAAAAACCTGCTATTGTCAGGCTTATTTCTCAAGTTATAATGTTATTTGGCACTTGAGTAGGGGGCAGCATGATGTTTGGCAGGAGCTCTGAGCCCAGAGTCAGAGGACCTGGATTCTAGTTCATCTGTGCTCCTGATTCTTGTGAGGCCTTGAGCAAATCACCCAGCCTCTCACAGCCTCAGTTTTGGAGGGAATGGGAATAATACTACCTCGCTGACAAGGTTGTTATGAGAATCAAAATAATAGTGTATGTGAAAGCAACTTAAAAACTTTAAAGTATTACCACCTATGTATGTAAGATATTCTTGTCATGTAGTACCTTTTCTTCCTTTTAAAATTGTGTTCCCTTACAAAGACCTCAGCTTCTAAAAAGTTAAGAATCAGAAAAACCTAATTGTTTCCTCTTTCAAATTATGTTTGATCTTATTGTTTTGCTACCATATTGGAATTTAGAGCAAACTAAACTTCTCTCTTCTCTCAGAACCAGTTTTACATGGTTGATTAAATATGAACCACTGTCTTATATTTATTAATAATTACTAGATTTGATCCTCTGAAACCAAGCCTTTGTTTTTTTGGGTGGGACAAATTCTTTGTTCTTCTCTATCCTAGCTTCTGCACTACCATGGTTTTTCCTTAATTGTAATCATCAGATGTGGAGTTGTTCGATGAGTAGTAAAGAGGAGGCAAGTTGTTTCAGGGCTATAGCCATATAAAGAATATCTGATAACTGCAATTGTGAATCAGAGCCAGATGTTTTCATCCCATCTCCCTTTAGTGAAATAGAAATATGATGTATATATCCTGTGAAAACATTTTTCTTATGTTTCTTTGTCACTTTTGACATAGGTAAACTTGAGTATTTTGCATATCAGGTATATACTTCAACTCTAAGTTAGAAATAAATGTGAGTTAACTGAGCTTTACATTATTTCAGCAATATTCATAAGATTATAGTATGTTGGTGTGCAGAATTAGAATTGAAATATTTTATAAATAAAAGATAAAATATGAAAATACTGGACAAACAGTATTGAGTTTTCTTTAAAAAAAATTGTTGGAGCTACTAAATGTACTGTAAGGAACCATGCATGCATAATTCTAATCTTTAAGAAAATGGCAAGCATGAGCCTCATTCATGACAGAATTGAAAGTGTCTTTACTAATAGTAGTAAACAGAATCAAAGCTAAAAATTATATTCCTAGAATTAAAATAGTATCTTCAATATCAACTCCAGATATAATTTGCTACTTCCCACATAGTACATGAGTGATAGCATAATGAAATGTGAGGATGGTGCTGGTTTTATATAATATTTGGCGTGTAGTCAGTTACTAGTATAAAATTCACCAATTCATAATGTAGTTTCTCATCTCGTTCTCTCTGCAAATTTGCTGTGGACTTTGGAGAGTTCGAAGCAAGACAAGAATTTTTATGCTATACTTGGATGGAGCTGTGACCTCATCAGTGTGGGTACTCCCTCAGTGCAGTGCAGATGTCAGTCCATTCTGGGTGATTTGTCCTCCTTTAAACCTTTCATGGTGGTTGACTTGATGTGCTGAAGGTCTTCCTCTGTCTCTTGATGTTGTCTGGATACCAGTTCCTTTAGTTACCTCTCATTGCATGTCCAGCCAGGCTTTTTTTTCCAGTTATGTCTTTATAATGACACTCTTTATTCTGATCAGCTACTAAGGTTGTTCATTTTAGTTACTCAGTATTAAGAACAGAGATTTTAAGATAATTTTTTTTTCATTGTAGATTCTCTCTTTTTTTTTTACTGCAGAATCATTCTATAAATGAGTTCACTAAAATTATACCTGATAATTTTATTATTTTTTATTCTACTGAGTGTAATTTGCCAAGTCACTCTCTTTATTCACGTCACCACTAAAAAAAATACTGTGTGTGTGATTTGAATAGTAGGTTGTGTTTTATTCTCACAACAATTCCACAATATCCAGTGCCCCAGTGTTATTTCATAAAAATAATGAAATGGATTTTTTCCTTGTTTCAGTGCTTATGTTTATATGTGCTAAAAAGTTAAGAACAAAAGAAGGAATGTGATTAAAAATAAGCAACTTAGGAAAGGTATCACAAGGTATATATGAAGTAATGAATCAGTCATACAAATTAAGAATCAAAGACTGAATTAAATTTTGTCTTAAATTAATAGAATCCTTCATCACATTGCTACATTTTTTCCTACTTAGATTCTTTAAGGGTTACTGTTCTTTTTCATTTGAGTGATTTTACTAGTGATGGGCTTTATGGAGTACAAGAGCCTGAGAAATTTTCTTCAAGGACTTCTAATCAGTCAGCTTTAAAAATGGAATTAGATCCCAGGTTTTCTGACTTTCAGCGCTGACATTTTCCATAAGACCATGCTGCCTCACTGAATAATTTTTTTTCTATTTTGAGAAAATAATAGGTACAACAGTATTTTTTTAAAAATAATGAGTACAAAAATAAATAAATAATGAGTACAACAGTTTAATGACCAACATTTTATACATCATTCTATGAAGATTTGAAAGGAAATACAATCTGACTTCTCATGTATTAGAAAATAAAAACATTTTATCTATACTCTGCTTGATGCCTAGGAAAACAAAACAAAACAAAAGAATTTTTAATATATCTATCAAGGATATCAATGAATCATTGTACCTGCATGCTGTGGTTAGCCAAGAATGCAGACTTCTGTAATGGGAAGGAATTTGTTTGATTAATCTTTGGAAGCACATGACCTCAAGGGCAGTCAGGCAGTTGAACTGTGTTTTGGAAACTTGGGGGTTTACTTTTTGAGTCACAAGATTTATTGGCATGTCATTTATACTGATAACAGTGAGTAATCCCAGAGACTTAGAAAAGTATGAGTCAGAATTTATTCTATGCTCTTTTTCCCCATCTCTAAACACAGGAATTCATTCAAATTGAGTTTCCCCCACCCCAGGTCTGACACAGATTTCCATGACTACTACTTGGACCTTGTGTCTGGTTCCTTCTATGTTAGAGACCATTTCTGTCTGTCTTTTGGGGTGATCACAACCTAGATTTGAACCCAAGGCTTGCCTGTCTCCAACTCCAGCACTCTTTCCAGCAGACCACTAGACCATCGTGCCTGGGGGGGGGGGGGGGGGTCTTTCCTTTACAGGATCTTTAATTCCTGCATAGAATATATGCAGGATCATAGAATCCTAGCTTTAGAGCTGGAAAACACCTCAGAGATCATCTAGTCCAATCTACTCCTTTTACAGAAGAAGAAACTGAGACCCACAGAGCAAAGTGATTTGCCTCAAGTCACACAGGTGTCAGGTAGCAGAGCACGACTTTGAATTCAGGCCTTCTGCCTCTAGTCTAACAGGCTTTATCATCTTATACACTGGGCCAAACCTGCATGGGTGTGTTCTATTTATCTATGGTGGAGCCACCAGAATTCTTATTCGTAGAATGTCTTAAACAATTCCTCCTGCTAGGCTGGCCTGGCATAACCACAGCATTGTCCTTTGAGCCTCCTGAGGCAGGGATGTACAACCTGGATCAGGGAGAGATACTTTCTGAAACCACCCCTTTTCTTGCTGGGGAAGGGGTGGTCCCTGCAATTTGATTGGTAGTTAACTCTTCCTAGATGTATGAATCTTCTTATGTATGATTGTATCTTTTATCGCAGATCAGATCAGTGAAATTTAGTCACGGTTGAGCTGTGAAATTTGGAGGGCCGTAATAACCCTTACGTGGGTATCTGGGGGCATACCACATTCACTGATTATCTCAGCCTGGAATATACACAGTGGAAAATTAAAGTGGTTGTGGGGAAATAACACCCACTTTATTGGTTTGATTTTGTTGGGGGCGGGGGTATGCTGGCAGTTCTTTTGATCTCAGTAGATTTTAGTTCTCTCATCTGTAAAGTGAAAAAGTTAGACTAAGTAATTTTTAGGTACCTTCCCACTCCAAATCTATGATCCTTTGATGTACTAGGCCTCAAATGCTACTGTAAATGTCCACAGTGCTTTATCCATGGTTGTGTCATTCTGATAGCTTCCATACATACAGGGCCAGAGTACCCGAGGAGAGGTACCAGCTGAGGATAGGATACTCCATTGCCATCTCAACTCTTGTTCACCATGAGTCTGGATGTCATGGCCCTGAGACATTGACCAATCATCATCTAAACTCCCTAACGGTACTTTCTTTAGGTAGCAGTCCAACCAAAGGTCTTTGGTTACTTGGGCATATTCGTGAAGAATACAGTCAGAACGGGAGCAATTGGGGTAGAACAGTAATTGCAATATCTAAAGTTAAGAAATTGTCCTTTGTAACTACTGGGAGCTCCCATTGCAATATTTCTTCTGGTCATCACATGGCCATTCCAATGTACAGCATTCCTTTCCCCTGACCCATTACTTAATAAGTTCCAGGAATCCCCTTTCCTCTTGTACAAAATCACAATTACTGAGTTTGTGAACAGGTAGCTCTGGTGCAGGTACTGGAGGATACCTTTTACCAAGGTGCTGGCCAGGGTCCCGTGAGGCCAAAATATAAGAAAGGTAAACTGCTGTCCCTCGTCCAGCAAGTTCTGAAAGATCTGAGTTCATATCATGCTAGAAAACCTCAGGGTTAGTATGCATTCCAAATGACATCTGTTTCTATAACCCTAATTCCAAGCTACCTCTGATTCGGACTACTCATTTTTCCTCACCAAGAATTTCAAAGAGACTGAAGTATATATACTTTTGGGAAGATCCTGCCTATGTATTCTACCACTTCATCTGTTAATGGCACTCAGACACCCCAGATGTGTCACGGGCCATTGTTCTGTACCTTTAGAATTTTTTCAGCAGTGGGCAAAAAGAATGTTAGTTGGCTGAATCCCACTGACTAAACACACAAATTTTCTTGAGAGTGAGAAAAAGGTATTTAATGAGAACTGGAGCACATGGACAGTCAGAGAATTTGTAGCTCAGTAACAAACATACAAGCTCACCAGAATGACATATGTAAAATAACAATATAATCCTTAATAACAATAGCCCCTAAAGATATAAGACAAATACTCCTGAGAAGAGAATAGAAATTATTTACCAAACATTTCTGGGCATGTGTCCAACAAGGCCTCCTGTACGGCCACCAGGGTGGAGCAGAGGTGCTCTTGTGTGTTCTTTTGCCCAACAGGAAGAGAGGGAAAAGATCAGCATTCTGAAAAGACAATCCTTCAGCTAAATCTGCTACTTCAGTCAGAAGGAAAATGATAACAATTCAAAGGTAAAGGGCAAAGGGTGCTGATCTCCTCCAGTAATGGCATTGCCATTATTATCAGGCTCTTAGACCTCTATTTTTCTTTTTCCCCACAAATGATAGATACATAGATGTGGCTATAGATACAGTTCTCAAATATTTTTTCCTTAGACAGGGGCACTGAAGACCAAACTAGTCATAGACAACCACTGCCCTCAGTGGTATTATATACACTTGTAACTTCTGGTACTGATATGGCAGTGTGAGGTGTCTAGTTCTAAAGAAGTAGCCTCTTAACCTTCCCTGTAACTCTTCCAGCCAGTTGTACGGTAGGATAAAAATCATCTCTACATCATAAGAATTGTCTGGATTATGCCAAGCTAGGTACTGATCCCCCAGAACAAGTGAAAGTATATATAGGAGATTTTTATGTCTAAGATAGGTATTTCTCATGTTCTCCCAACTCGGGATCATGAGGATTGAATTTACTGAGTTAGCCCAGTCATAAGGGCTAGCTGTATTGATGGCCACTACTATCTACAGGTTCAGTCAGGGCTGTAGTCTGGGCCAGTTCTGTGTATAAAAAGTTGGTGGAGACTCCCATGTCCACCAAAGCCTGGACTTGGAGTAGATGGTCTCCTGGTAGTCCCAGGTTGAGGAGCAGGAACAATGTTGTTCTGGATTGTCAGAGACCAAAGGAGAATGAAGGTTTTTCTCTGATAGTGGGCCTCTTGCTGGAACACATGTTTTCCTATCTCTGTGTGCCTTAAACTGGGGTCTGGCAGACTACAAAACAAACATACCTCCTCCTCCGTGCTCTAGGCCGTATTTTAGCTAGGTTCGGTTTGGGTCACTCTACCTCCTTAAGCTTCATGGGTCTTTCTGGATTGAGCAATTGGGCCTGAGGGTTGATGATCAAGGGATATGTAACTCACAAGAAGGCTATTGTCAGTCCACCCACATGCTGAAGTGCACTGATGGATGAGAGCCAGTAGAGAGTCTTTGCTGGCCCTATGTTGCCCAATTCATCCTAAACTAGATCTACCAAGTCTTATTCAGATTGGCCCATTTATGTATGCTGGTCTCACTGGAGGTTCTGAGCCAGAATGTAGAAATGCTGGCATGTTCTACAGTGGGGTCCCTCCTGCTTGAACCACACATCTATTGATTGGCAGGTTAAGATATTAATAACTTGTAAAGTTCCTTCAGTAGCTTTCAAAGTCTATACAGGAATGGCCACACAGGAAGTAGGGTCTGATGGTGGCCTGCCCCATAGTTCAAGGATAAGAAAGCTACCTTGGTGTTCTTGACATGGAATTCCCAAGGACACAAGTCAAAGAATAACTTCAGCTGAGCAGTGAACCCAGGGAAATCTATGCGCCAACCAGGAATTTCTTGGCAGTATTCACAGAAGTACTAGGTGTCCCCACCCTGTTCCCCTCCACCTACCCCCACACTCCATCTCCTTCCAACCCATAGAGGTGTGCAGCTAGGCTTGTCCAGCCTACATACAGAGTAGCCATCCTGCCGCTAAGCGTTGTGTTCTGTGTCATTGCATAGCCTAATCCCTCCTGAAGTACAGTATTCTAGACCTAAATACTGACAGTTACTGCTGGAGGGTACCCATGGTTTCTCCTAGCTTTACTTGTAGGGCTATGGTCTCGTGCACTATCTGAAGCCTTCATGAAATAAGGCGAGTCAGAATTGTAGTTGAGAAATTCTTGCTCAAGTAAAGGTTACACTTATCATATGGGCAAACCATAATCAATCATTATAAATCTAGATCATAGAGCTGAAAAATCAGAAGTGATAAGTAGTGTCTAAAGTGGGAACCAGAGTCACCTTCCACTAAAAGATGCCTGAGCCAACATCATTTTGCAGTACCATCATTAATACATTATAACCAAATCTAATCACAAAGTCCTACAAATTTAACTTTATTCAACCAATTTATAATGTTCCTTTTGTAGTAGCATGCCCCCTCTACCTAATGCTTTTCCATGGGGACTTGCAAAGGAAATGAAGGGCCCCTTGATCTTTGAAGGGGTCAGACCACATCTAGGTTTGACATTTTAAAAAGAACATTGACACCATAGAATGTGTCCAGAATAATTTTGAAAACCTAGAATTTATGGTGTATATCATATGGTTAAAGGAACCTAGGGATGTTTTGCTAGAAAAGAGAGTAGTTAGAGGAATCAGATTTAGAGTGAGGTGCACACTGAATTTATTTACTAGGGCTTCTTAAACTTTCTCCACTCATGACCCCTTCAGCACTTCTTAAACCCCCAGTTTAAGAGGCTTGAGCCCAACCCCCTCATTTTACAGATGAGGAAATCAAAGCCCAAAAAGGTGAAGTGACTTGTCCAGGGCCTCAAATGGTGAGTAGAAGAGCTGTGACTCAAACCCAGTGGTTGTCCACTATCACACTTCTCTGCTTTGAGATGTTTTAAACAGTGTCATTGGACCTAATTCTGTGCACCTCCAAAAGGGAGAGCTAGAGCCAAGAGATGGTAAAGGCTGGAGGATGTTAACCCATTATAAGAAAGCTTTCCCAATGATTGGCCTCCACATACTCCGTATGTTATTGGTAAAGTGGACTATTCTGTGAACACACACTGGACTTTCCCACCCTTTTGCATTTGTTGGCTTAGAATGCCTTCTTTTCCCCCTCTTCACTGGCTGAATTCCTATCCATCCTTTGAAGCCCTACTCAAATGCCATCTCTTTGCTGAAACCTTTGCTAATTCTTTCAGTCATCCCACACAGCATTTTGGTTTGTAACTTTATAGTGTACAATATTGTATATTGTAACTTAGTATTTGTGTTTTATCCCATGTAAGACTGTAAACTCCATGAGAGCAGACACCGTCTCTCATTTGACCTTTGTGTTTCCCCTGGCAGTCATCACAGTGCTGCACGCAGTAGGTGCTTACACTTTTGTTGTGTGGTTATTAGAGCTACTGAAAACTAGAATGACCTTTTTTATAGATACTGGTGTTCAAGTATTAAGTTGCTGCTTGATTCCCTGTTAGGAATGTAGTAGAAGGGATTTCTGCATTGGCTGAGAAGTTTAAATGACTAGTGAGCTCTCTCCCAGCTCTTGGTTTCTACAGTTTCAAGAGGTAGTAGTTGAAGACTCAATCCAAAGCATCCAAACTGAAATAATCGTTTTCCCTAAAGCAAACAAACAAAAAAAGTCCCCCCTTCTCAATTTCCCTGCCTTTTTGCAATATTTACTATAGTCATTTTAATGACCTTTGCAGGTTCATTATTCAGGCAACTTTCTATTTCCTCTCAAATATTTTACCTGCAATTAGGTTCTGCTACTGGGCACCGGCTATCATGCTCTCCCATCTTCTCCAGCAGAGCGAAAACTTCAATCATCTTCACCTGGTACCTTCAACTTCTCCCTAAGCTTCCTTACTGACTTCTTCAAACACACCTAACTCTTCCCTATCCTTAAAAAATCTTCCCTTGACCTTACTGTACCATCACGGTATCATCCTATAATCCCTTTTCCCTTTCTCAGGCAAACTCCTAGAAAAAGCTCCTCACTTACTGCCTCCACAATATTTGGTATTAACACTAACAATTGATTACCTACTGTTAAAAGTGACTTTGTCTTATTTCCCCATATAAATCATAATCTCCTTGAGAATAGGAACCATGTCTTATTCTTCTTTCATATCCCCAATTATCCCCACAAGTACAATGTTTGACAAATAGTAATTTTTGTCTATATACTTTGTCTCTAAACACAGCAATAGTCCGAGTCAGTTTTGGAAATGACTGTCATTTGCCAAGTAATCAGCAGCCATTTGTTGAACACCTGCTATGTGCCAACCCACTGTGGTCAATTTTTTAAAAGGACACTTAAGACACATTCTTTGCCCTCCAGGAAGTCACAGTGTAACTGGTCAGATAAGAACATGGGGACAAATAAAAATTACACACAAGGCAGTATATAAATTCCAAGTGAGTGGTACAAGCAGTAAGTGCTGTAGTTCAGAGGAGGAGTCAACTTCCAGATGACGTGATGAGAGAAGGCTTTATGGAGAAACTGGGACTTAAGCTGGATTTTGGAAGATGGACATGATTTAAATAGAAAGGAGAGGTGGCGCAGTGGATAGAGCACCGGCCCTGAAGACAGGAGGACCTGAGTTCAAATCCGGCCTCAGATCAAACACTTAACACTTACTAGCTGTGTGACCCTGGGCAAGTCACTTAACCCCAATTACCTAAAAATATTTTTAAAAAAATAGAAAGGAGAGGGTGAGTCTGCTGAGGGGAAAATCCCATGCATAGAGGCAGGAAAAACAGGTACAATTGAAGGACAATGAATAAGCCAGCATAGCTGGAATGGAGGTTGTGTGTAAGGAAATCATGGAAGATTACATTGACAAGATAAGTTGGGTCCAGATTGTGGATGGATTTCGGTATAAGCCTAAGAAATTTAGAATTTTTTTGGTAAACAATGGGGGAGCCATACATTTTAGATCAGAGAAATAGCATAATGAAAGTGTTATATATTACAGTTGGAAATGTACAGTGGTGGTCCAGAGAGGGATCAGGACTAGAGATATTAATTTGAAATTCATCCCCAAAGACATTAATATTTAGAAGAATAGGTGAGATTTCTGACAGAGCACTGAGAGAAATGGGAGACAAGAGGAGGAAGACAGAAAAATGCTGAGGGGTAACAAATGACAATAATAATAGCACACAATTACATAGTGCTTTAAGGTTTTTGAAGTCTTTTACTCACAACAACCCTAAAAGGGAAAAATATACTTTTCCATTTTACAGATGAGGAAATTGTGGGATAGAGATTAAATAACTGACCCATGATCAACCAGTTGGTAAATCTCAAAGCTGAGATTCAAACTCAGGTTTCCTGACTCCACATCAACACTTTCTGTTACATCATGCAGATTTTTAGTAACGAGAGACATTTTATGTATGTGTGTATACATATATGTGTATATAGAAAATGTTTATATAAAAGCATATATGGTAATATCAATATGTAGGAAGACATTTTTATATTCACACACCTAGAACCTTAGGAAGTTCTTTACATGAATAACTCATATGATCTGCATAGCAACCCTGGAAGATAAAATATACCCATTTTATATATGAAGATAATATTTGAACTAAGAGAACCAGGGTAGTGATTGTTATGGAAAATAAAGAAGGAAAAGGTTTTGGCAAGGAGGGGGTAATCAATGGTATCAGCTGTAGAAAGGTCAAGAATAGTAACGACTGAGGCAAGATGACCAAATTTGGTAACTAAGAGGCTGATGGCCTTAAAGGATACAGTTTCAACACTATGGTAGAAGTGAAAGAAAGATTGCAGGGAGTTAAGGAGAGAATTGTTCATTTTGGAACTAAAGTTAACTGAAGTAGACCACTTGTTGAGGAAGGTTAGTAATAATAGGAAAGAAAAGTAGAATTGTAGTTGTAGAGGATTGTTTCCAGTGAATGTTTATTGGAGAGTAAGAATAATGAACGAATGAAAAAGCATTTTATTAAGTGTTTAATATGTACCAAGCACTGTGTTAAGTGGGTGGCTAGGTGGCGCCATGGATAGAGCATTGGGCCTATATTCATGAAGACCTGAGTTCAAATGTGACCTTAGGCACTAGCTGTGTGGCCCTAGGCAAATCACCTAACCCTGTTTGCCTCAGTTTCCTCATCTGTAAAATGAGCTGGAGAAACAATTGGCAAACCACTCCAGTATCTTTGCCAAGAAAATCCCAAATGGGGTTACCTGAAGCAATAACACCATGCTAACTAAGCCCTTTGTATACAAATACAAAAGTGAAGACAATTCTTGGTCTAAAGCCGCTTATATTCTGATGGGGGGGAAATTACACCGCTTTGGGGAGTGTTGGCCTGGAAGGTTTATTTTGGTTTTGAAAGTTCTCAGGATAATGAATGGAAAGGGGGTGGGGAGTGGAAAAACATCCTTTACAGGAGCAAGGATAGAATTGATTTTCTTATGGTTGCAGAAGGGTCAAGCAGAAAAGGTGAGTGGTAGGGGTGGGGATGAAGATAGGGGGTACAAATGCCATGGTATGATACCTGGTGAGGAAGATAAATGAGTTAAGAAAATACTGAAGATGCTGTGAGGAGGAAAGATTTTTTATAGAGTGAAATCAAAAGAGTCTGGAAGGGACAGAATTGAAGGCACAGCCAAATGAATGTGTTAACTTTGAAAAAGGAGTGATATCACTTCCTGTAAGACAAGAGGAGAGAGAGGCTGGTTTTGAAGCCAAATATATTTAAGAATAAAATGGGAACATAAGAGAATTCATGTCTGACTTAGATCTTCTCAGTAAAACAGGAGGCCAATTTGCCAATAAAAGTAAGGATTGACGGAAAAAGGTATGCAAGAGACTTGAGAAGTATGCCGCAAAATAAGCAAAAAATTAATAAATGCTAAGCCATCATATTTTCTACAGGTAAAATAACAGAGTGAGGCTACCTTTTCATTTTAAAAAAAACCTCCATGACCCTTTATTTGCAAAAAGATGATAAGGAACCAATTGGTCCAGTAAAACTTATAGTTGGAAGGGACCTCTGAGGCCATTTATTCCAACCTTGTATCTAAACAAGAATCCCCTCTAATAGGATTCAACAAGCATTTATTAAGCTTCTATTTTGTACCAAGCATTGTGCTAAGCATCAGGGAGACTAAAAGCAAAAACAGTCCTTTACGTTCTTTCATTCTAATGGGGAGCCAAAGTACATAAATACAAAACAAAATAAATTCAAGGTAAACCTAGAAAAGAAGGCACTAGCAGCTGGGGAGATCAAGAGCAGCCTCTTGCCAAAACTGATGTTTGAGCTGAGTCTTAAAGGGAGCCTGAGATTCTAAGAGGCAAAGGTGAGGAGGGAAAACATTCCTGTCATGAAGACAGTAGAAAGGCACAGACACATGAGATAGCATCCCAGGTGAAGAATAGCAAGTAGACCACTGTGGTTGGACCCTGGGAAGCAATGTGTTAGAAGGCTAGGAAGAGACCATGCTTTAAAGAGTTTTACATGCCAAAGGGAAGAGTTTATGTTTTATTTTTAGGGCTATAGAGAGCCATTGGAATTTATTAAATAAGGAAGTAACATGGTAAGACCAGAAAACCATTTTGCCAGCAGTTTAGAGATAGATTGAAGAGCATAAAGACTTAAGAAAGGGAGACCAATTAGGAGGCTATTGTAATAGTCCAGGAGAGAGTTGGTAATGGATGTGTAAGTAAAGAGAAGGGGACATTTGGAGAGATGCTATAGAAATAAAAATAAGAATTTTGGCAATTAATCAGGTATATAGGGTGAATAAGAGTGAGGAGTTGATGATGTCACCAGCGTTACAAAGCTAGATGATGGGAAAGCTGGTGGTCTCTTTCTCAGTATTAGAGACATTCAGAAGAGCAATAGATTTAATGAGTTCTGTTTTAAACAGGTTGAGTTTGAGATGCCTGTGGGATTTGGAGACATCCCAAGCAAGTGGAAAAGAAACTAAGTCAAATATTACCTAAAATTTTTGTTATAGTATCGGGGGAATATTAAACAGACAATAAATGCCAGTGGAAAGCTGGGATTAGTCAGTGCTTCTAATTAGGTTGGAGAAAACATTTAGAAAAGACAATCTAAAATAATGTTTCAGGCTCACACATAAATACTGAGCCTACAAATGTTTACTTACAGGCCTCCCTCCACATCAATGTATATACCAATTGCCGGTGAATCTGAATCGCTACATGAGGATCGGAAGGGTGGAGAGACTCTCAAAATCCACCTTGGGTTGTCAGGTACAACTTTAAGATTCTTCCTAAAATTTTTTTTTATTATTGCTCTGTTTAAACACTGCTATCACTTCCAAATGATTCTTCTTGACCCCATGTGTAATCCTGTCTTCTAATAAATATAGTCAAGCAGAACAAATCAAATACAAACTTTGGGCATGTCTGAAAATATATAACTAATTCTATACTACTAGTCTATTACTTCTTTCCTAAGACATAGAAGGCATGTTTAACCTGGGGCTTCCCAAGTCAAAATTGATTGGAGTTCTGAAGTCATTCAGTGTTATTTTCTTTTACATAACTAGCTCACTTCATTCTGCATCAGTTCATATGAGTCATCTTAAGTTTCTCTGAACCATTTAAATTTAATATTTCTTTTAGTGTAATAATATTCTTTTGTTTTAATAGATCACAATTTGTTCAGCTATTCCCGAATCAATGAGTGTCCACTTTGTTTACAGTTCTTTGCTTTTAAGAAAAGAGCTGCTACAAAATAGTTTTGTATATATGAGACCCTTCTCTGCTTTTGGCCTTCTTGGAGGTATAGGCCTAATAGTGTGCTAACATTGAATCAAGAGTATGTGTGATTTCTTCCTATGAGACTTTTGAAAAACAAAGTTACTTGAGATTATAAGAAACTTCAGATTATAAATGGATGTTATACTTTTAATGGGTTAATAAAGCACAGTAGAATTCTTATTATACAAACCTCTCTAAGCCAAAATTACATTATCTCCCAAATTTCCTGCTATAAATTCTTCAGTACTGATTAAAATATAGAAAAGTTTGTCATTGAAAAAATTAGGTACACAAGAGTGAGAGTCTAGAGTAAGCAGAGAAGATGGATACTGAAAAGAGTGAGAAAAATCTCTCTTGGAAAGGAGCACAAAAAACAAAATTTGAAAAACCATTGAGTAGGGCTAGCTGAAGATGAGGAGAGGAAGGGGGAATCTCCTTGACTGAGAAAGAATATATGCATAACCAGATAAAAGCAAAAGAGAGGAACTAAGCAAAACCCTAAAGGGAAAAAGGAACAATAAGGAGAGGAAACTAAGGCTGAGAAGAGAGCCAGTGGTAACAGGACCACCTTGAAAAAAAGATTCAGGTAAAATAACTGAAGGAGCATGTACTGTGTTTGCACGTTGCACATGTTTTGGGACTTTTTCAATGTAGCAATCAACTGTACTGACTTTTTTCTACTCTAAAAAATACTGCTTGTCATATGGGAGGGATTGAGGAAGGAATACATAAAATACTGTGGTGATATAAGAAACTGAAAATATCAGTAAAGATTTAGTGGGGGGCTGGGAAGGGAGAGATACTTTTTACAGCTATATAGGAGAAGAGTTCTTGACCAAATTATGGAAAGAAGTGATCACAGGAGATGATCTTTTTAATTACATAAAATTTTAAAGTTTTACATAAAGTCAATGTAAGTTAGAAGTAAAACAGTTAACTGAGGGAGAATCATAGTAGCAAATTCAGTGATATCATTGTTAAAATCCCTCTGCACACCCAAAGAGATTGTCAACCTAAAAAACTCAGACCAACTAGGTGATTAGTAAATAAAGTGAGGCGTTTATTCAGGGTTGGGGAAATGCAATTCGGGACAACATGCTGCCTTATTCAGACAGTGAAGAAGGTTGAGAGGGAAGAAGAGGGGAGAAGGGAATTCTTACAAGGCATAGTTGTGGGAAACATCAGGAGGGCCTATAGTCTGGATACACAGAACAGCCAAGCTGCAGGAAGGGAGTGTTGAAGGTGTTGAGATGTTACAAAAACAAGGTCACAGAAATGTCCTTGCTTCTGAGAACAGGGGTGATTAAAAACTGCTGAGGTATGTGGGGGTCTTCTTGAGAGTAGTTAGAAACTGCTGGTCAGAGCAGGGTTAAGGGCCTAGAGTTTCCCTGGGGGTTGCTGAGGTCAAGGCAAAGAGAAATCAATCAACAAGCATTTATTAGGCAGAGCCAAGATGGTGAAATAGCAGGAAATACAACTGAGCTCTCTCATAACTCCTCCAAACAGATCTAGAAAAGGTACCAGACTGAGTCCTGATAGGAAAATCCAAGGAAAAAAAAGCACAGTGAATCATTTTTTTCTAGCCCTGGTCTGCATAGAGAGAAAGACAGAGAGGTTTGTG
Organism: Vombatus ursinus; assembly: GCF_900497805.2. Taxonomy (NCBI): domain Eukaryota; kingdom Metazoa; phylum Chordata; class Mammalia; order Diprotodontia; family Vombatidae; genus Vombatus; species Vombatus ursinus. The sequence goes on along the minus strand of NW_020951391.1, from coordinate 3,310,182 downwards.
GACAGTGGGCACAGGGTTTAGTTGGGAGTATGCCATGCAAACCATTCCACCACAGGAAGAGACTGTGCACTGGGGCAAGAAGAGATACCCAACCGTCTACAGGATCCAGGAATAGGGACCTACTGGCAGTTCTGTTGTTCACTGTCCAGTTCTTGGTCACTTCCAAGGTATATGGAGGAGAAGACTTGTACCTAAAGGTGGTGGTCCAGGATCTTGAGCAGTAGGCTATGTATTAAACAAGCAGCAAATTCCCCACAGTGGACCAAAATCTCAGTTCTAGCTTCCAACTCACTTTAAAACATGCAGCTAAATAACCAAGGCAGAACCCCAGACGAAAGGGGAACCAATCGCTCTAAACCAGTAGCGCTTTCTAAGTAACTGATAGTCCCACTGCAGTCTTTTCGATTCAGTAAACATTTACTGAGCCACCTACTATGTGCCAGGCACTGTGCTAAGTACTGGGTAGTGTACCACAACTCCAATCAGGAGCAAGCTCACAGGTGTATTTTTCAAACTAAAACCCTGGACAGAAACTTGCAGAGCTCAGACCAGAGGGGCAGCAATCAAACTTTGCCCTAGATCAGGCCACATTGGGAGCACTGAAAGCTTGTAGGTCTGAAGCCTTAGCTGTCCCTGAGATCCTGGAATAACAACTCAATACCTCCATACCTCCAAGAAAGAAGTAGCAGGAATCCAGAGAACACAAGGTCAATCCAGACATTCCCTCCAGAAGTGAACATAGTCTTGCTCCCATGTAAAGTCTGAAGTTAGGAAGTTGGCGGGAAGAATGAGCAAACAAAAAAAATAAATAAATAAAACTATTAGAGAGACAGGGACATTTCATGACTCATACTCCAAAGAAGAGAATGATTTTTAAAACAGCTATAAGCAAAGAAAAGCACAGCTTCAGCACAAATTCGACTAGAATTCCTGGAAGGGTTGAAGCAAGAGTTTAAAACATGTTTTTAATAAATTAAATGAGGGTACTACAAGGAAAAAAAACGGAAAAGAAATAAGAACCATGGAAGAAAGAATTGGGAAGGAAATTAACAGCTTGTTATAAGACATGGAAAACCTAACCCAAGCAACAAATTCCCTAAAAATTAGAATGAACCAGACAGAAGATAATGATGCCGTGGGAAAACAAGAAATATTAAAGCAAAACTAATAGACTTTAAAAATAGAAAATGTAAGGTTTCTTATATCAAAAACAACTGATCTGGAAAACAGATTGAGGAGAGATCATTTAAGAATCATTATACTACCATGAATGCCATGACCAATTAAAACAGCTTAAATATTATATTCAAGAAATCATAAAAGAAAATTGCCCAGGTCTCTTAGAACCAAAGGCCAAAGTGGAAATAGAAAGAATTTGCTGATCACCTCTAAATGAAAACTCCCAGAAAATTCAGAGCTTCTAGATCAAAGAAAAAATACTGCAAGCAGCCAGAAAGAAAAATTGAAGTATCAAAGAGTCACAGTGAGGATGATGCACAATTTAGCAGCCACCAGTTCAAAAGATCAGAGAGCCTGGAATACAATATTCCGGAATGCAGAGGGGATAAGCTTACAGCCAAGAATTTGCCCAGAAAAACTGAGTATAATCCCACAGGGGGAAATGGGTCTTTAATGAAATAGAGGACTTCCAGGTATTCCTGATGGAAAGACCAGACCTCCATAGAAACTTTGAAGTTCAAACACAGAAGTCAAGAGAAACATTAAAAAGTAAATAAACATGGGCAAATAAACATAAAGATCAGCTATTTTCATTCTGATATCAGACATGGTATGAGTCCCTTCAGAACTCTCATTACCATGGATCATAGAGGGAGTCTTAATTAAACAGAGGGTCTGAGAGTGGATCTATTATGTTTTGATGATCTTAGAAGAATGGAAATGGAGAAGAGGGATGAACTTGGATCTCGTGTAATTGGATAGGCAAGTAGAAGTCTATGCAATAAAAGAGGAAGGGTAGGTAGAGCAGATGACACATAAAACCTCAGTCTCTTCTGAACTGGGCAAAGGAGGGAAGAATACATACACAGAGTTGGGTATAGAAATACATATCACTCATCAAGGAAAGGGGGAAAATAAGAGGAAAAGTAGATTAAGGGAGGGGTTAGTCTTAAGCAAAACAAACTAAGGATGTACAAAAAACATACATTAGCTTTTTTTGCAGTGGCAAAAAATGGGAAACTGAGTGGGTACCCATCACTTGGGGAATGGACAAACAAGTTATAGTATGTAATGTGATGGAATGCTATTGTACTATAAAAAATTATAAAGAGAGAAGTTTCAGAGAAAACTTGGAAGACTTGTAAGAATTGATGTAGCATGAAGTGAGCAGAGCCAGGAAAACAATTTATACAATAACATTATTGTAAAGATAAACAACTTTGAAAAACTTAGAAATTGATCATTGCAAATACCAACCATAATTCCAGAAGACTCATGATGGAACATGCTCTCCTACTCCTGATAGAGAGATAATGGTCTCAGTATAGAATAAGACTTTTTTTTTCACATGGCCAATATAGGAATTTGTTTAGCTTACCTGTGCGTGTTTATAACAGGTTTTATTTTTCTTTTTCAAGGGCAGGGAGAGTGGAGGAAAGAATGAAGTGAGAGGGAGAGTAGGTGAATTTTTTTTATTGAAAAAAATAAAATTTAATTTTAAAAAATCAAGCATTTATTAAGTTATTACTATTTCCCTGGCACCGAGACCCACGTGTACAAAAAATTTACATATAAACACTTTGTTGCAGCAAAAGAACTGAACAAATCATGGCATAAATATTATAGAGTATTATACCATAAGAAATGATGAAAGGGACAAATTCAAAGAAACTTGGAAAGATTTATATAAACTCATGCAGGATGAAATGATCAGAACCAGGAAAACAACTTTGAAAGACATAAGAACTTTGCATGGTCAATCTTAACTCCAGAACCCTGATGGTGAGTTATGCTTCCCATCTTTTGGCAAAGATCCAACGAATTATCAGTGCCAAATGAGACTGAGATTTTCAGACTCAAGCAATGTATTCATTTGTTTTTCTTGACATACTGTTACAAGGAAGGATTTTTTTTTTTATGGCATCAGGGGAGAGGAGTGGGAAAGAATGATAGTGACATCTAAACAAAAGAGCTTCAGTAAAAATATTTTTTAAAGTACACAGAAAGCAGCAGAAGGGAATTCAAACAGGGCAGTGTGGGTACTACCATGTTAAATTTAATATCTACTTTTAAAAAACAAATGTATATTCACGGTTTCATATACAATCCTCTTTTTTTGTTCTTTGTATATGGAAATGTTCATGTTTGTTAATGTTTGTCAAGTGTCCTGCTCTGGTACTGCATATGCAAAAGCTACCCCTCCTCTTGCTATTTTGCCTGCTTTGACATTTCACAATTGCATGATTAAATTTGATCTTTCTTTACACTACAACATGCCCTGGTAATTTCTCCCAAGCTTCCATCATGAGTTCATTCACTTGTATGAAGTTTTAATGACAGCCAGAATCTGTACCAGAAGTTAGAGGCTAAATGGGATAAATGGTTAGAAAAATGCAGATTTCCCTTGTGGATCCTTATTCCATTAGTAGAATACTAAGGTATAAAAGGAACTGAAAAATAGATGAGGTGGAGAGATTCTTATTTTAATAATAGCTAACATTTATATAGTGCTTTAAGGTTTGCAGAGCACTTTATATTTAAACCAAATTTTCAAGTGTTCAGGTGTACATGAACCATGTATATGACATCACATGGAAATTGGCTAGATTAGACTAGCCTTATTTCCTTTTTTTTTTTTTTTGTCAGTTTCCAAACCAGCAGATCAGGGAAATTCTCTAGATAATAGTTTACCTCAATTTTAGCAAAGTCTTTGGTAATCTAATGCTGTTCTTGCGGAAAAGATTGAGAGATAAATGTGGATAATTAGATGGATTCAGGAGCAGCAGATTGTCTAGACAAGGAGTGGGGAACCTGCGGCCTTGAGACCACATGTGGCCCTCTAGGTCAAGTGTGGCCCTCTGACTGAATCCAAACTTCACAGAACAAATCTTAATAAAAGGATTTGTTTTGTAAAACTTGGACTCAGTCAAAAGGCAGCACCCAAGGACCTAGAAGGTCACATGTGGCCTCAAAGCCACAGGTTCCCCACCCCTAGTCTAGACTCAAATGTTCCGTGTCAGCTAGGAAGGAGGCCTCCAGTAGAGTGCTCTAGTTTGGCTGTTTATTATTTTTTCTTGGTGATTTGTATAAACATTCAGATGGTATCCTTATCAAATCTGAAGATGACACAAAGCTAGAAAAGTTAGCTAACACACTAGATGACAAGATCCAAAAAAGATTCTAACAGGCCAAAAAACTGTCCTGAATCTAAGAAGATGAAAGTTAATAGGGAGAAATTTAAATTCTTATATTTAAGTTCTAGAAATAAACCCCACAAATGTGAGAATAGTTGGAGAGCAGAAGTTCTGGAAAGATGGCAGCCAAAAAGCTAATATACTTTTGGGTGAGGAATAAAGAGTGATGATCCCTCTGTGCTCTGCCCTGATCAGACCACATTCAGACTATTGTGTCCAGTTCTGGGCACTTTTTAGAGTAGACAACCATAAGCTGAAAAGCAGCTCAAAGAAGGCAGCCAGAATGGCGGAGGACCTTGTGTTCGCGTCATTTAAGAATTAGTTGAGGGAACTGGGTATATTTAGCCTGAAGAAGGGAACACCGGGGGGAGGTGGGGGAAGGTTGGCAGTTCTATGTATCTGAAAGACTGTCACATAGATGAGGTATTAGATTAGGGTTCCTCCCTGGAGGCCTTTGATAATGCCTGGATGACCATCTGAGTGTGATACAGAGGAGATGCTTTTTTGTGTAAAGGTCTGGGTTGGACTAGATAGTCACTTCAGTACCAAAATTCTATGATCCCATGATACAAGATGGGATGATCATAGCCCTATAGAGCCATCACATCAGTAACATTAATAATATAACATTACAGATCTGTCAGCAAAGAGTGCCTCGGTTCCAGATGAACTTGGTGCCTGTGGACATTCCAGAACGTCAAGCTATGCAAGCCAGCAATCAAAAGTGTCAGGTAGAAGTTAATAATGAAATTGAATTCTTGAAGTACTCTTAGTGCAAAATGATTTAAACCTTACTGTCATATGGAATGTTGCATTATAGACTGTTCTTGATAATAGCATTGTAACCAGTTTAATTTTCAACTGATAGGTTATAGTACATGTCACTCCAGGTCATCCAGTTTCTCTGACCTCTGCCACAAGAGAAACGCTTCAGTGGGAAGTACATCAACAGGTATTGAAAGTATCCTCGAGCCGGGTGATGACACTGAACAGAAAGCAGTTGATCTTAATCTTGATACACCCATTAAACAAGATGGTGACGAATTGTCAGAAAAACTGAATAGGTATGTTTTGGGGTCTCTGGTTAGAATACTATATTTTGATATCATGGAAAAGAAAAAAGGGAAAATTTTTAATATTTTAAAAACTTAAAAATATAAATTTTAACAAAATAATGCTTAATTTTCAAAGGCACCCTGTGAAACAAGATTCTGTGGAATCTCAATTAAAACGCGTTGATGCTACCAGAGTGGATGCAGATGATGTTGTTGAAAAAATATTGCAAAGTCAAGACTTCAGCCTAGACTCCAGTGCAGAAGGTGTGCATAGAATTATACAACTAATATACTTTGGAAATCAGGAGTTAAGAGAAGAGATTCAATGATATATACAGATTGTGGCATTTAATTTTAAGGGAAACAAGTAAATAGATATCTGTTGTACTCCCAAGACTACTTCTTTTGCTTATTTCTTTCTGAATGTGGATTTTGAACTTGACAAGGAGTAGACTTTTGTTAAAAAGCAAAGATATATTTGTAACAGGTTTGTTTTGTTTTGTTTTAAGCAAAAGACAAATAACCTCTGTCTTTGTCTGGATTTATAAGTATGCATCAGTTTCCTCATTATGAATTGTTTTGAATTTCTATAAGAGCTTTCTTTTTTATTATTCCATTGAAGCTATATATCAAAATAGTAAGGCATTGTGGTAACTGGAATTCCCAGGGATGTACTATTTAAACAGAAACCAGCAATAGGATCTTTCTTCCCCAGAATTCTCTCCATAGCTGAAGGTGTATATATTACTATTAAAAGTTTTATTGTGCTTGAGAAAACAGATATCATTTAAAGTTGACTGAGTTTTCATCATTTAAGTGATTTTAGAGACAAAGAAATAAACTTATTAATGGATATTCATAGAAACTGATTTCTCTAGCACTGAGTTAACAAAGAACTTTAGGTAACTTGATGAGAGAGGTGATAGAACATTTAACTTTAAAATATAACATGAAATTTATCCATGGCTATTATACTACTTGAAAATAAATAGATTTTATTTTAATTTTTAGAAGAAGGACTGAGGCTATTTGTGGGTCCTGGAGGGAGTACATCTTTCGGCAGTCATCACCTTCCAAATAGGTATGTATTCTAAACAGATTCTTAAAGAAATTGAGACTAAATTAAGTGTTGTGTAGTATTAGAAAAAGCATTATTCTTGAAAGCAAAAGAGTCAAGGTTCTTTTCTTAGCTGTCACTTACTGGCTATGTAACCTGAGAAAAGTCACTTACCCTCCTTAAATTTCAGTTTCTTCATCTGAAAATGAGAGATGATACGTATATTACATACCTTAACAGGACTGTTTTAAGGATCAAATAAATATTTTAAATACTTTGTAATACTTAGGGCCTGAAACTCTTCATAACTACAGCAGAAAGGTTGCTGATTTTCAGTGAACCCATATTAGGGAATGTGAACATTACTTTAAAATCAGATAATCTTAGAGCTAGAAAGAGCCCCAGAAATCAGTTGACCCAACCTCTGTGGGACACATGAATTCATTTTACAACACCCCTCACAAGTGGTCATTCATCCTACCTTGGAAGAACTCTAGTGACAGAACTCCTCTTTTCCCAAAGTAGTCCATCATACTTTTGGACAACTCTAATTCATCCTAATATTGAGCCAAATTTTGCCTTGTAACTTCTAACCATTCATGCTAGTTTTGCCTTTTAGGGAGTAATCTTCCAATATTTGAAGACTTCTATCATATTCCCCTGAAAACCTCTCTTTTCTAGGCTAAATATCCTCAGTCCCTTTGGCCAGTCTTCATAGTTTTGAGTTATCTTACCACCCTGAGCTAGTTGCTTTGGTGCCCAGGGCAAGCAATACCAAGCAATATCTGAAGAAAACAGAAATCAAATTAACTGTGGAGGGAAAGATCCCAGATCAGTGACCCTCTTATGTGAGGAGGGTAACCCCCTAAATTAGTTCCCTAATGGGAGAAATCTAGGATTTCCCAGAGCCCAGGACATTGTCTCCTGTTGAAGAAGACCCTTGACACTGCCAAACCACCAGTTTGAAGGCTGCCACCCACATACAAGCCCATCTAGTATGTAGCTATGTAAAGGTTGGAGGAGGGGGAGAGGAGAGAAAGAAGAGCTTAAGATGTTTATGATAGAATCATAAATTTAGAGACAGAAGAACCTACAGGTTATCTAGTCCTTGTTTTATACTCAAGGAGACCAAGACCAGAGAGTGACTATCCCAATAGCCACCATCTGGTAGCTGCCTAGTATAACTAATTAATTATTCTTGCTCATTAGTTTCAATGCTGTCAAAATGTAAATATAACAAAAATTTTAATTGCATGATCTTTTAATATGTTTAAAATTTTTTGCACCCTCTAAATTCTAGTACACAGTGGGAAAAGCATTGGTCAACCTGCTGTAGTCACTTACAGATACACTGCAAATTGTAAATGACCTTCCTAAAATAGCTCCCGAACTCTGTACACCAGAGGTGTCAAACATGTGACCACATTGTGGCCCAAGTACAACCCAAATCAGACTAAAATGTAATTGGAAAATATTTAACAAAATATATGAAGATATAACATAGCATAGATAATGTTTATTTGTGGTTTTCTAAGTCACTATATAGGGGCAGCTAAGTGGCACAATGGATGGAGCGCTAGACCTGGAGTCAGGAAGACTTATCTTCATGAGTTCAAATCTGGCCTCAGGCACTTACTAGCTGTGTGACCCTGGGCGAGTCACTTAACTCTGTTTGCTTCAGTTCCTCATCTGTAAAATGAGCTAGAGAAGGAAATGGCAAACCACTCCAGTGTCTTTGCCAAGAAAGCCCCAAATTATGTCACGAAGAATCAGATACAACTGAATGACCAAATAAAAACATGTCACTATATGGCCCACACTAATCCTTATGTTTGGTTTAATGGCCTTTGTTTCTATATTAATTTGATACCTCTGGTATATAACATTCCAGAAGTGATGTCACCAAGAGAGAATATAATGGAGCTGTCAGCAACCTTGTTCTCAACACATTGTTTTCATGCAGCCAAAGATTACAGAAATTTTGCAGGGCTATTACTGCCTCATATTGAGCTTCTACCCCCAATTTTTTTTTTGGGGGGGGGGTTGTTTTTAAATGTGAAGGACACCACACATTTTAGAATATAAACTCAAATGGAAAAATGGCAGAAAATTGTGAAGAGTGTTCACTCAAAACAGAAATGCTGGAGAAAGCAATAAATATAAAGAAAGCTTGACAAGAGAGAAAACAAACAAATTATCCCCAAAATACTGAAGGTTGAAACTGGAGATGGAACAGAAAACACAAGAAATGGAAAAGAACTTAAAATTTTTATCCAAATTAGTACCCAAAATAGGTGACTAAGAAAATATCAACATCTACCAACTTTCTCAATGCCTATTTTGCCAATGAAAATAATGTCTATACACACACACACACACACACACACACACACACACACATACACACATACACACATCCAGGGCATCCTTGATGAAGGGCACAAGCAGGCTTTTACAAGAGTGATTCCATAATGGACTGCAACTTCACAGTTACACAAATGGCTGAAAGGTATAGAGAACCCAAGTGACATTATTTCCCTCCTCCATTTCTTCCATTAATCCAGTCTCTGATGAAGTAATGGCCATACTCCTCACCAAGGCCAGCCTCTTTACATGTATCCTTGATCCCATTACTTTGTATCTTTTCTAGTACATTGTCCCAATGACCATCCCCTTTTCCCTAATCTTGGATCTCTTCCTATGTTCCTTCCCTGCTGCCTACAAAAACTCCCAAGTGTCCATCCCTCACTAACCTCAATAGATCCCACCATCCCATTAGCTATCTCCTATGTCCTTCCTCCCTTTCTCAGCCAAATTCTTTGAAAAAACATCTGTTCTTGATACCTCAATTTCCTCTCCTCTTACTCTCTTGTAAATTTTCTGGAATATGACTTCCAGCCTCACTATTTAGCTGAAATTACTCTCTCCAAAGTTACTAATGATCTCTTAATTGCCAGTCATAATAGCCTTCATCTTCATTTTTCTTCACATTTATGCAGCATTTTATCCTGGTGACTGAACACTTTTCTGGGTTTTCACAACACTGCTTTTTCTTGATTCCCCTACTTTCTTACTATGCTGGATCAACATCCATGTCAACCCCCCATCTATTGAATTTGCTGTGTTGGTGGGATGTCCAGATGCAGTCATCTATCAAGCAGTTGAAGATAATAGGATCATAGTAGGTCAGCAAGAGACTAACTTAGGAATCTTCTGCAGGGAAGTGATAATTGAACCCCACAGAATAAGACGACCAAGAGAAAGATTATTTAGAGAAGGGAGAACCTGAAGACAGAGCCTTGGGGAATACCTACCACTGCTGGAAGAAATTAAGACCTTCCTTAATCAATGAATAAACATTTATTAAGTACCTGTTGTGTGCCAAGCACTGTGCTAATGTCTGGGGGTACAAAAAGAAGCAAAAGATAGTCCCTGCCCTCAAGGATCTTAAAATCTAATGATTATTGTACATTCATTGTTCAGAATCCGGGGGTTAAGAGCTAGAAAGGGTCCTTAGATCAACTAATATTAACTCTTTCATTTTACAAATAAAAAATTGAGGTCTAGAAAGGTTAAATGATATAAGAGATAACTGCTCCTGAGAGTCAAAGATGTAGTCAGGATAGCATAGAGTTTCAAAGTATTTGATGACATGAAAACAACTGGTAATATTCTTTCATGTTTTTCGATCGAAAATATGAAAGCATTTCAAGGTTTACATAGAGTAGTTTATGTGGTGGCTTTTGCCACAGTAAGAATCATATAAGGAAAGATGGCACTATCAAGCAACAACCCTACAGTTAGGCATCAAACACTGTCCTGGCACAAGTGGTTTGGGAGAGCTGTTGAAGGTCCTTGCAAAGGTACTAAAAGATTACAGCAGTAGCTGCTACATGCAAGAGAAACGTGAATGCTAAATTCACCCAATTGAAGGCACAAAAAAAGAAACATATGGAAAGACATCTAGAAAACAAAAGCATATTAGGAATCCTAGATTCCGTTAAGCAGTAACTGAAAGTAAAATTCAAAAGGTTAAGGTGAGACAATAAGAACAATTTAACATAAACCAAGACTTAGGAAGTAAAGACATCAAAGGCAAGAGAGAAACCCTGAAAGACATGTAGAAAATTTATGGTCATCTGGATTGTGGCAGTAAGTCCAACACAACAAAAATGCAAGTTGGATGAGAAGTGAGTTGTGTACCATATTATGATGAACAAAAGAAGAGCTACCCCCAAGAAAAGTGATGGAAACTCCAGTTTCTCCCCCACCCCCCCCAAACTAGAAAATAGTGGGGCTAGATAAGATCCAGAATGATTGGCTAAAATACTTCTTCAGAGGGATGTGAATTACTAGAAAGGCGTTTTACCAGTTTTCTATCAGACATAATGCTGATACCAGCTTTCTTAACAAAAAGCATCACATGGCTGTTATCAATGAATGAGAATACCAGTGGACCCCTCCAAATACAAGCCAATTACACGTTCATGTAATTTATACAAAGCATTTCAACTTGTATCACAAAAAAGAGATACATACAAACACTTAATAAGAAAACAATATGTTGGCTGAAGAGTAAAAAGGGTATATCCCAAAATCCAGGCATATAAAAAGTAACTTATTATCAATCAGTAATTATTAAACAGACTTCTCCAAAATGCCATGACATACACACTTCCTTCATTGATTATTGCAAAGGCTTTGACTCAGATCTGCCATTTTTAAATGAACTACTTTAAACCCCTAATGGTTCTTTTTAGCCTTAAATCTGTTATCTTCCCTAAAAAGAACTGAATATGGCTTCTAAATTAAAGAAGTCAAACCAAAACACCATATTAACTATTGGATGCATATGAATGACATCAAGCTGTATGACTCCACCAAAAAAGAAAATTAAACACCTCAATTATCTCATGGAATCTTTCTCCAGAGATATCAAAATGTCATTAGATTTGGTAAATGTAAGATATATATGATAAGGAAAGATACAGTGTAAAGATTTGGGGCTTGAATCCAAAGTTTATATTGAACAAGTGAGATGACCTACAAATAAGCTTGGTCTTCTCTAGGTAAAAAAAGAAAAAAACCCAACATTGGGATAACAAGGAAACGGCTGTAGTTGAATAGGTTAAAAGGCTTAAGGCATTCTGAAATCAAACTTAATGGGAAAAAAAATATTAACATCTATTCAATACTAGTCCTAACATACACCTTTCAGGACTGTAAAATGAACCACCACAGATTTGGAACATACTCTTAACAAAAATCTGTACCATACTAACAAAGCATAAGGCCCTTCACCCTAAGGCAAGTATAAGAAGATTAATACTTCCATGCGAAAAGGATAGACATTCTTAGACCACATTAAACAGGTCAAAACCCTACAAAAATACTTTGGTATTTAGCAGACATCACTTCCCTAAGCAATAGTCTGATCATGGATCAAATATCAAATTCCATTGGATTTGTATAATGTAACTGAAAGTGACTTACCTCTCGATAGAGGCTGTGAAATAACTTAAGATCCAACAGTGGAAGCAAAAGTCTCTTAATGGGAGACATCCATATGATGAAGTCACCAATAGTGTCAACAAAGAAGCATCCAACAAATTGACTGAGTTGTGTATTTGTTTGTGGAAACTGTATTTATGATGTGAGTTAAGTCATTAATTGCAGGTCATTACTACAAAAAACTACAGAGGGTTATTCTTACGGATCTTGGACTTAGTGAACAAAGGAGGTTTTGAGAGGAGATAGTGGAGACTAGGTAACCCAATGCTGCAGGCTATAAAAATTTAACATCTTTCAAAAGCCCAGCAAGATAGAGTCTGGTGGCTAAAATTAGGCATCAGAATTATACATCTTTTATAGAATTGCAGATGGCAAACTCCCATGCTACAAATACAAACCTCAAAATAGCCTAAAAAATTCAGCCAATAAACTATACTGTTACTAGACCATCATAACAAACCAAGCTGTTGCCACAATTGCCTGAGCAAATTATTGATTTATAAAAACTTAAGAAATGGTGTTTTAATAGATGTTGCTATCCCATATATTCATCTCCAAGTTACATAGAATGAAAAGTTTTCAATAATAGCAGGCTAGCCACTATTTCTAGCTGAAATCTATCTCATTAAAAAAAATGAGAACAAGATAACAATAATAATGATAACCAACACTTAGTGCTTCAAAGTTTACAAAGTGCTTTACATTGCTTATCTCATTTGAGTCTAGTGATATCCACATAAAGTTCATAAAACAAGTATTATCTCCATTTCACAGATAGGCAGACAGACTCAGACAAGTAAATTGACTTGCCTGTGCTCACGTAATTTAGTAAGGAATGGAGCCAGCATTTTTACACCTGTGCTTTCTCACTACACTACACTGTTCCTGGTTGTTGCTGTTCATATGATGGTATAACCATGTTTGAAAGCAGCATGGCATAGTGCAAAGGATGCTGTATTTAAAATCAGAGGTGGTTGTTATTCAGTTATTTCAGTCATGTCTGACTCTTTGTGACTCCATTTGGGGTTTTCTTCACCAGGGTCCTGGAGTAGTTTGCCATTTCCTTCTACAGCTCATTTTACAGATGAGGAACTGAGGCAAACAGGTTTAAGTGACTTGCCCAGGGGTCACACAGCTAGTATGTATCTGAGCTGGATTTGAACTCAAGTCTTCCTGACTCTAGGCCTGCCTATTTATCCCTGATTATTTAACCACAATCCATCCATTACACCACTGAGCTACCTAGAATCAGAGGACCTGAGTTCAAATCGTGGCTCTGTCACTACCCTTGAGCAAGTCTTTTAACCTCACTGGGCCACAGTTTCCTCATTTTTGAAATGATGATCTAGATGATCTTTAAGGTCCCTTTCAACTCTAAAACTATGATCCTGTCTTCTAAAGATTCTTTCAGTAATATGAAGGGTGGTTTGAAAAGGGAAGAAGCCAGGGGAAAAGCAGCTACCTAGCCTACTCTTACAGTAGTCTAATATAGTGAGAACCTGGAATTAGGGTGGTGGAAATTTATAGAAATTTAAACACATTAATCCACTAATTATTTTTGTGTGCTTTATTTTCATGAAATCTTTAAGTAATGTGTGAAAATTCACCATAAAAACATGTGATGGGAGCAGTATCTTTTACTCCTTCCCCCATGTAGATTAGGCTAGTTTTTCCTTAAAAAGTATTAAAACATTCCTTATGACTTGGTTGGCTCTGTGGACTAAGAGCTCGGGCTTTTGACCTTAGTCACCTGCCGGGGTTGGGAGCAGGGGAAAAAGGATTGCCTTCTCATAAATGTTGGCTGGTGGATCAACTCAAGGTGACTTTACTGCCTATCCTTGTTAAATATCTTTCTCCTGCTATGGTTAAGGTAATCTCTTTTTTTTTTTAAACTATTGAATGACTTTAAAGTGTTGAAAGTTTTGTTCTAGCATCAAACCTAAACTGCTAGGGGACTGGCCTAATTTAGGGTCCTCCCAAAATGCGTGTAATATGGAGTTGTGCGATTGTTTTTAACCATTATTCCCTGACAAAATTCCCTGGTTATTTAACCACAATTCCCTGATGAAATCCCAAATTTTGGGCCCTAGATTTAAAACCTTGTTTCTGTACTGTTGTTTCAGAGTGGGATCTGGTGCATATGAACAAGTCGTGATAAAACGCTAAAGCGGAGCTTTCCTGTGGATCTCAGAGGCTGACAAGTTCCCTTTTCTCCAACTCTTGTGAGACGGTACACCGGAGAAGACCAAGCGGTCTCATCTGTGAAAAAAGAAAATGAACATTGGTCTGTCTTGTTCCATGACAGGACACTTCAGCATGGTAGTACAAGGCATCATTACACAGTCAGGGCCTTCTGTGGGCATAAGTTGCAAATGTACATGTTAGTGAACTATTTGCTTTCTATTTAGAAAACATCCTGTCTTGGAAAGGAAAAAAGATGCTATATATTTTAAGTGTCATTTCTATATTCACAATCAGTGATAATTAATATGTTTGGAATTTGGCTTTAAGGAGAAAGTCCTTTTTTTAACTGTTAGAATCCAAAGTTATAAATTCTTCTTATATTAATACAGTTTTTTTCAAGGAGTTCTTCCTATATACTACCTAAAATATCACTACCAAATTGACATCCCTTTTCCAGGCATTGCTTAATTTAAAATATGGATTTGTGCTCTTAGGGAAAATGCTTCTCTGTGATCTAAATATACAAAGCATTTATTGGTTCTAAATTTGTCAAACATAAATTCACCTGCAGTGCCCAGAAACAGGTACACAAAAAGTTAAGATGAGTGGGATTAGCCCCATCAAACAGAATTCTCGTGCACGGTATTGCTCCTATTTGCTGATAGATATGGAAAAACTATGGCTACTGCCACTCTGGAAATGTTTCCAAGTAGGCTTTTAAGTTAAACGTCCAATATATTAGATCACCAGAAGTCACCTCGTCCCAACTAGGAGTTCATTTAACTCACAGAATGATGGAATCTATTGTTTTTAGGTGCAAAATCTCAGAGGACTCAGTGGAACCAGGGTGGCCTTTGGCACAAAAGCTCAGCTGTGTGTGAGGCTGGAAAATGAATCCAATGTGACGTGGGATAGAGCAGAGCAGACCAGTTGCTGCTTGGCGTTGATGATGTGGATTTGTTTCTTCTGTCTGCCCTTTGTGGTCAGGTACTAAGTTTTTCCCTTAACCAGGCCCAAAGGTGCCTTGAGAAAAGGAGGATAAGTAAAACCACATCAGAGAATACAGAGTCTGGGTAGCCTACTTCCACTTATCTGTGGGATATGAGTCATTTCTAACTGGGGCGGGGGGGGGGGGGGGGGGAGGGCCGTTGACACTGCAGTATACCTGTGAAAGAACTTTACCTTTTTCATTCTGGATCATTTAATCACTGTAACAAAATATTAATTCCTGGTGAGTAATTCCTAGCCCCTTAACTCTCAGACCTGACACGCTGTGTCCAAGAAAGGAATTGCATCGAAATGTCTGCAAATAGATTTTTTTGGCAAAAATATTTTCATTTAGACTAAATTAGGGAGCAATTATAGAATTTAAATGAGAACAATTTTTAATATTCAAGTTTTATTTTTAACCTAGTATTTAGAGGTTTGAAGCAGTTATCGCAGCAAATGTTGAGGCTTAACTGTTTTTTTTTCTGGTATTCCATTGTTCATACATGCATTCTACAGTTGCTCCATGATACTTTGGCCCAATGCTATTTTTAAGTATAGGGCCTGGGCTGCGTTTTTGTGGGTTGTTTTGGTTTTTTTTTTTTGGAAGGGGGGCAGGTGGAACTAGGTTTGTGATTTCATTAGTTTAGGAAACTCTTGGAATGAATATTCTCTCTACCAATGCAGATTAAAAATAAAGAGAAAGTAATATTTGTTGAAGAATACTTAGAATGACTAGGGTTTGAGTTTCCAGAAACATTATTTAGAAATTCTTTTGGAGAAGCAATCATTGAGAATTAATGAGGAAAGCTTATTTTAAAAAGTGATTAAAAAGTTATTTGCAAACACAGAATATAGACTATCCCATATATTATAGAAATCATTGTAAAAAAGAAAGTAAAAGATAATTTTAATAGAGAACCAAAAGTATCATTTAAAAAGAGCTATTTCTTAATGGCATAACATTGAAAAACATATTTTTCTATTGCCCAAATACTGTTTCTAGGTTATATTTTTATTGGAGTTATATCTGTTGGCTTTGTTGTATGAAGATGAGAGCCAGAATGTATTTCCAGAGTGCAATACTAGTTTAAAATAATAAAGTGTGGAGAGAAATGGGAAAACTAAAAATCATATCTTTATTTTAAAAATCCAACAGCTATGAGTAAATCTTGATCTCGGAATCGTCCAGTGTAAAGTTGGAAAATGTTTTAATGAAAATAGGCATTAATTAGGAGAGGGAAAAAGCACTTGTAAGTAAGTGCCTTTAGGATCTGAATTCAATGAGACCCTGTAACATCATTTTATTTCTCTTTCACGTTCCATTGGTATTGCATTCATGGATTTAAAAAAAAAATTTCTAGTCTTGCTACAAGTTTTGTATTATTTAATGTTTGATTAAACATCTGCATTCCTTTTCTAGTTTGATTCACTTAAAGCTCCAGTTGCCTCAGAGCATCACAATAGTCATCAAGTATATTTGAAGCCACAAGTCTAATTTTTATTCTGATTTACATTTAGAAGGTCTAATTCTAAGAATTAGTTGCAGTTTTAATGGATTTTTTAAACATTAAAAAACAAATTTCAAATACTTAGAACCAAAGAAGTTTTAGAAATCTGAAAGAGGGAGGTTTTTTAAATTTTTTTCTGATTTTGTCCCAAAGAAGGGCATTAATATATTCTTTTTTTTTTTTTTTTTTTGCGAGGCAATTGCAGTTAAGTGACTTGCCCAGGGTCACACAGCTAGTAAGTGTCAAATGTCTGGTCTGAGACCGGATTTGAACTCAGGTCCTTCTGACTCCAGGGCCGGTGCTCTATCCACTGCACCACCTAGCTGCCCTGCATTAATATATTCTTAAGGAATATAAGTATATTTCAGAATATTGGAGCAAGACATCAGTAAAGATGAAGGAAAAAACTAAAATGGTATCTTTCAGAGGAGTATGTCAGTAGAGGTCAACCAAAATGCCCATATTCACAAGGCTAAGCGTGGTTCCCCCAAATCAGAAAAGATCTGAATGAACACATGAATTACTCTTTCTAATCTGACAGACATTTTAGTAGAACAGTATAGACCCCAAACGCTGAAGCCTATCATTTTATCTCATTCCAATGACAGGCCAACAATAATGTTAATAACCAAGTTGGTTTCCTCTGACAATGGCTTGGCTTTTATGTAGAGTTGGCAGGAACCCTAGAGTTCAGTTACCTCATTTTATAGATGAGGAAACTGAGGCCCAAGAGGTGACATACCCAAGGTAACACAGTATCTGAGCCAGGATTCGGACCCATTTCCTCTGGCTCCCAGAACACCCAGGAGCCTATAAATTTGACCTAATAGTAGCTTGAAAGTAGTAAATATCCCACCAGCCTCCAATGGAAACATGCTCAAATAAGATAGCAATGAATATCTTCCAAATAATCCGTGAAATAATCCAGATGTAATTATAAACAATTGAGTCAGTATGGTGTTAGTAAAATGGAATAAGAGTCAGGGGACATGGGTTTTTAGTCCTGACCTTGCAAGTCACCTCTCCTCTCTGGATAAGATGGCCTTTAACGCTGAGGTTTGGGATTCTGATATCCATTTTGATGTGAAACTTGGTACAACTGTGTTCAAAGCTGGTAAGGTATGGAACAATTTAGTGTGGAACAGTGTTCTTACTGGCTAGCCAGAAAAGCTTTTAAGTAGTTCTGATTATGTAATAGCACTCTGAAGTATGAGGCCTCTAGGATACAGTAATATTGCTGTCAGTTATGAGACGCTATTGGAGTTCATCTCCTTCTGACAAAGTCTGGCATGATCTTTATAACATCTAATGATTGTTCCTTGCCATCAAGGAATAATGTTTGTCCAGTACCCTTTCATGGGATGGTGCTTTGTGTGGAAAGAGTCAGTAATTTGATTTTCTTCTGCCCTGATGTTTATGAGATACTGTGCATAACTCAATAGATTAGTATGGGAAGAAGCAGCACCTTTATTCAAGGTTAATTTTTGTTTATTCAGTTAACAAAATTATTGTTGAGTGTTAATTCGTGACAAGAAATTCTCAGCCTCTTACTCTCAGACCTGACACACTGTGTCCAAAAAAGTTTTCAGGCACCAACCTCAGTTTGTACCTTCTGTTAAATCTTTTAAAATGCACTAATGAAATGGACATATAGTAAACCTACCCTAAAAGACCACTCCAGGAAAATCCCCTAATGTACGAGATTTTCCTACATAAGAATGACACAGCAAGCATAAAGTAGATATTTGGCTGGTCTTCAGCTAGTTTCCCTAGAGAGCAAAACTGGCAAAGGCTTTAAATTCTGTGGGAAATGCATGCTTTGTTTCCACACTTCTGTGGTCACCTTCCATTATAAAAACCCAGAAATATCTTGCCAATAAATACTGGTGGAATTTTACGTGAGCAGGGCACTTTGTAGCTATTCCATTTGATTGTTCTTTGGAAATGAATACAGGCAATGTTCCCTTCCTCTTGAAGGTTGATTCAGTCTGTGGAAAGAAACACAGACAAACCCAAAGAGGTAGATGTGCTTTATTGGTTAATTGTGAAAATATTTATCAATAAGTATCTATACATATGTGTGTAGTGTATTTTGATGAAGTGAGTCCATTAAGTATTCTGCTTGGATACTTGGAAAATGACCTTCATATTTAGATATAGTATTTTTTTTGCTTAAACTGTACAATGATAAATCCAGGAAAATGTCCCTCTTTTTTTTTTTTTTACAGCTGATTTTTTTTTATTGTAAAGTATTTGTAATAATGTAAAAGTGAGTCTTACAAATGTTCAATAAAAATCGTGTCTTAAAGTTTGGGTATGTTAATATAAATAGAAAGCGTGGGAGATGTTCCCCCTTTACCTCTGAAAATTGGGAAATGAAGGAGTCTAAATTTATAGAAGATCAAGCTATGTCTTCCTTCCTAGAGCTTTTCTTGTATTCCATTGGAGAAAATGTATAGAGTAGTTGTCACCAATATCATTTTACTTTTTCAGCTCTATACTCTAACTGTCTCCAGATCATCTCACCTGATTTTATTCGTAGGGATAAGTGCTGGATGGACCTGTGATCTCATAGAGAACTCCTAGATGAGAGAACTCCTTATGAGGCATTCAGCACCCTTAGCTGTCTAAAGCACTGAAAGGCTAAGAGCCTTGATCAGGGATCCATAATATAGATAATTGGTATGTCTCCAGGTCATTTTTTCTCATTGCTACTAGATAATCAGTTCAGGATCCCTCCCAAGTATGCACCAGAACTGGCTCACTCTGTTTCCTTGTTGGGTCAGTATACTATCCATGCCCTGGACATGTTTCTCTATTGCCACAATTTGTTGATGGATTATCCTGGGGTGGGGAACCTGTGGCCTCAAAGGCACACCTATTATGTGAGATGACGGTGTTGTGCTCTTGGCTGGTGATGGGGTTGAGCAAGCACATTGGCCTCTTCCAGTAAGCTACACATTCTGCCCCCTTGCTGGAGGACATGGGTGCCAGCAACTCTTGATTGTTTGTTGTTTATCCCTGTGACTGGGCCTGTATCCAAGAAGACTGAAGAAAGAGGCAGCAAGAACTGCCCATTCAGTGAGCTACAAGGCTGAGAGACAGCTTCCAATGTCTTTCAGGTGGCTTCTTTGTGAGAACTCATCCAATATCAGATTTCCTTTGGAGTTCCAGTGGAGGGAAAGGAATTTCTCTGCCCTCTCTTCAGTTAGCAATGGTGACTGTGTGCACATGGCACCACATGGGTGCAAGAATATGGGTGAGGCCTGAGAGTGTGCCCTGGCCCCTTCAGTCACTTATGTTAAATATAGATAATCAATAATTGACTGCCCTACATATTTAGCAGAGAGAAGTAGAGTATTGGGTGGGATTCAGAAGGCAGTCTCTCCTGTTCCTGTGCATTTAAAAATCTAGAAAACTAAGACATTAAAGGTAAAAGGAACCAAAGAACCTCAGGGTTGGAAGAGACCTCAAAGTTTGTTTAATGCAAGCCACAGCTGAAGAGTAATCCACTTTACAATACCCCTAATCTTCATTCTCCACTTGAAGAAGTCTAAGGAGAGAGACCCCACTACCTTTCAAAGCAGCCCATTTCACTTTTGAACAAGTCTACTTCTTAGGAAACGTTTCCTCACATTAAAACAAAACTTGCATCTACAAATTTTACCAGTTGTTCCTAATTCTGTCCTGTGGAGTTAAGCAAACAAACCTAATTACGCTTCCATTCGACAGCTTCATTGAAATTTCCCTTGTAATGGAAAAACCACTACACAAATGACCTACAAAATGACCATTTATCATTCCAAATATGTGGAGTGTATGCAGTATTGCATCTAGTTACTGGATGTAGATGAGTCCCACCTCTCACCTTAGAGAAGTGTGTTTTATCATCTGTTCTAGAGAGTAGAGATTTGTCCTTAAAATTCATCATAGTTCAAATTCCTTTTGGCACTTTAATCATTTTGTGTATTGTTCTCCTGATTCTACTTACTTGACCCAGCATGTTGACTGAGAAAAAGGCCAAAAACTTTACGACATATACAAATATATTTTTTTTTAGCAGACCAGTGGAATACAATAAAGTGTAGCTCAACCCCTAGTTAATGCAAACAGGAGACCCAGACTTTTCAGATCGAATCAAAATCAAAGGTCAGATGATCCAGAGTTCCCACAGAGTGTGCCCATGGTTCAGGTGGATGCTTTTTGTAACAATTATCCTTCTTATACCCGCTTAGTAAATACATAAATACCTTTTCTCAAAGTCTGGTTGATCAGTGTGCTGGACGGGACTTTGTGAACTATAGTAAATCCTAATCCCTCAGGATTACCCCTAACATCCTGAAGGATATAGTAGTCAGTTGACCTTTGGAGACCTGTCCCAGCTACCAGTGTGTGGGAGCTGAGGAAGTAACCCTTGAGAAGGTATTGGGTATTGATGAGGTACAGGCCCTCTTTCCCTGGTGCAGTTACAAACATCACCTGAAGGAATTATTAGTTTGAACTGGCTTTGCACTGGGTCATAAAGATATATGTATTTTTTTTGGCGAGGCAGTGGGGTTAAGTGACTTGCCCACGGTCACACAGCTAGTAAGTGTTATGTGTCTGAGGCTGGATTTGAACTCAGGTCCTCCTGAATCCAAGGCCAGCGCTCTATCCACTGTACCACCTAGCTGCCCCCAATTTGGGCCCCATTTGTCTATGGGCCCTAGAAAACCCTTGGACTGTCCTTGAATTCTCTTACTTGATCAAGGAAGCCTCTGAAGGCATAATCTCATCAACTGGCCTTTCCTTATCACCTATGCCCAAAGGTATTGTTGAGGTCTGAGAGGTTGGGACCCCTCAAAGACCGGAGTACAGGATGGGATCATCTGGAATGAATTCACAAACTCAAGCAATCTTTAAGTCAAGTTGGCAAAAAGTTTATTGTTACACTTTATAGCAGGCAAAGATTCTTAAGGAACCCTGCAACCTTAGAGGGATATAGTTAAAGTTTATATAGGATAAAATATAATAAAACATGTGCCAAATATGCTAACTAGGTGATTCAGGGCCAGATTAGGGGGTGTTAAGGAGTGGTCAGTTCCTAAAGGAACATGCACTTTTTGTATCTTATCCAGAGTTCACTAGGAAAAGTGCACAAGGGGGGCTACATGGAGGTGTGGTTTTAGGCCTGCTATGTCACTAGTTAACTAGAGGTCAGGGGTAACTTAGAGTTGCCCAGGCTGCCATCAGTCAATGTCTTGTTTGACAAGATAGATGTAGGGAGTATACATATGTCTTAGGTCTAGAATACAGATAATGAGGAGTCCAGGATGTAGATAATGAGGTAGGGTGGTATTATAGATAGTCCAGTGGGTAAGAATATCTTTATGAAGCTCCAGCCTTGGATTCAGGAGGACCTGAGTTCAAATCCAGCCTCGGACACATAATAATTACTGGCTGTGTGACCCTGGGCAAGTCATTTAACCCCATTGCCTAGCCAAAAAAAAAAAAAAAGTATCTTTATGACCCAGTGCAAAGCCAGTTCAAACTAATAATTCCTTCAGGTGATACTTGTAACTGCACCAGGGAAAGAAATAAGGGTCTTGCTGGGGCCCACTCATGAGTAATTGCTAGGCACAGTGTCCTTGGGCTGGGGAGAAACTGCCAGGGTTAGTGTTTCTGAGGCTAGGGAGAAACATGGTCATGGAACTGGGGTCCCAGTACAACCACCCAAGCACCGCATCAGTATGATCCTATCAACTGGCTGTCCCTACACCCAATCTCCCAGTTCTCTGCTCCTGGCCCTCCATTGTCTTACCTCCCTATTCCCCCCACCACCACCCCCCCTTCCCACCCTTAATCCTATCTAGGCTCCATTCTCCCTTGGCCACAGTGGTTCAGGTCCCTGCTGATCTATTACCTCACAGTCTCCTCAAACTACTTGGCCACTCCTATAGTCTTTTTGTATATAAGGTCCATCTTGTCTCCATTAAGGTGCTCAGATTCCTTAAGAACCTAGCCAGTAGCTCACAAATGTTCAGATTCCTTAAGATTCTGGCTAATATGGCAGATCTTTAATAAACCTTGTCTCTGGCTGAAAGAAGACTTGGGTCAAATTTCTGGCAGGATCCATGCCTCTTGCTCTCAATATTTTGGGGTCCTAGCACCCCTAAACCTCTAGACCTCAACAGTATTAGGTCTTGCTAGACCTAAAAACAAGTATCCATAGTAAGTAGTCTAGTGTTCAGAATGCAAATTACTTGCAAAAGGGGTAAGTAGTTTATTAAAAAAAAATAGGTTTATATCAGCATCTTGTACCTGATGTTAAAATAAACTCCAAATGGATAAATGATCTAAGTACAGTATAAAAAGTCACACCATAAAAAAAAAATTAAAGAAGAATGGAAGGTTGTGCTTTTCCAATTAGAATTTGTAACCCATCACACAAGGGATAAAAGATCATTAAAATTTGAGATCAAACTTTTGATGACATAAAAAAAGTAAAAGCTCTTACACAAATCATTCAGCAAGTGTATATTAATTTCTTACTTTGTGTCAAGCTCTGTGCAAAGCACTGGGAATAAAAATACAAGTGGAAAGAAAGACAATCCCCAAGGAGTTTATATTCTAACAAGGGAAGACAACTCAAAAAGAAAGCTGAAAAATTGTGGGGTGGGTGGAGGGAGCAGGAAACAAAGGTACCGCAGCTGGGCAAACTGGAGAAGAATGAGACATATTTGGTCTGGGTGTCCTCTTTAAATGGAAGTCCAGAGAAGAAGCCATCCAATGATAGGGAGAGGCATAGGGGGAAAAGGTACTTCCAATGTATTCCTGATCTGCATGTAAGGCTTCAGGTTAAAGAGAGGACATGGTAAAGAAAGTTTAGAGTATAGCCTAGAAAAGAATGAGACATGGTGGTTCTGGGAGGAAACATCCCATTAGAGGGAGAGGCCACAGGTTTAGCTGAAATCTTTCAAAAGAAAAGATAGGGATTGGGAGGGAGAGGGGGGAATTTGCATGAAATTGATGAGAAAAGTCTGACATCCAAATCTAGAGGGAATTGACACAAATGTACAGGATTAAGAGACATTCCCCTAGTATTTGACCACTTGTTAGTGGTCGAAGAACCTGAACAGTTCACAAAAGGGGAAAAAATAATCAATTTCTCCCTAGAGAAAAAAAAAAAGATTCAAAATCACTATCAGAAAAATGCAAATTAAAACAACCTTAAGATTTTCTCACACCTGTCAATTGAGCAAAGATGCTAGTGAATATAAACGGTCTATCACATGGAATATGGTCAGAGTAGCCATTCCTGGTTCTGATTAACCACTCGGGAACTCTGAGGACTATTTATGGTCATGGATGACTCAGGGGTAGAGGGCTTACCCTTTGAAGTGATGAAGATTCCCTATATTGCATGTGGAGCTAGGAAAACTTAATGCTCATCCAATGTCCAAAAGAAAGGTACCACCCTGACCTACAACCTTCCTTGGTCTTTTTTATAGTTCTGGTTCATTGACAGAACTATTTTATACTGCTTTCTGAGAGAGCTGCAGAGGGATGTGGAAGGTCAACTGGCTGAATCTCCTACCTCTGGCCTTCACGCAGCGGTGAGCACACAGCATCTAATGCCCAAGCCCATTGGGCTGCCATTTTTTTGTTTGACCATTTCTGAGCCTAGACAAACGAGTATCTATCCCTAGATATGTATTTCCAGGAATAGAGGTGATCTTGTGGGTTCAAAAGGTCTGGAGGTCTGATCAGGTTGGAGCAAAATAGCAGCAAGGCAGGAGTGTCCAGCAATTATTCCAGAGTTCTTGAAGAGAATAGTCACCACCATTTTCAGTAGACAGGTACCATTGGGCAGCTAGGTGGCACAATGGATACAGCACCAGCCCTGGAGTCAGGAGGACCTAAGTTCAAATCTAGCCTCAGACATTTATTAGCTGGGTAAGTCACTTAACCCCAATTGCCTGAAAAAACAAAATAAAACAGGTACCTGGAGTTGTTTTGACAGTGCAGAGCTGAAGTTAATGAAAATAGTTGTATCATGGACAACTTTATGATCTTAAGAGGTTGAAGTGTCTGTCATCCAGGAGATTTGTAACAGTAGCCGTAAGTTATTCTGCCTAGTTTGTCATTCTGTTAATGTCTGCTCTTTTGTGCTTAATGTTTCCTTTGTGTGTAAGAACAAATTACCTGTCCTACATCTGATTCAAATTACAGATTGTGTACTTTTAGGGGGAAGACCTAAACATGGCCATAACTTGAGTTTGTCTCTGTGGTACTGAGTTGGGAGTTTAAGAAGTCAGGTTGTAGTTTCCAGGATGTCCCCTCTCCAATCCATCTTCCACACATCTACAAAATAATCTTCCTAAAGTGCAGATCTAAATACATCACTCACCTTGTCAAGAATCTTCCGTGGTTTCCTGTTGCCTCTGAATTAAATACAATCTCCTTTCGCTGTCATTCAAAGCTCTTCATGACATGGCTCCAAACTATGTTTCCAAACATTTCACATTATTCCACTATATACTTTGTTGAGTCATTTTTTCAGTTGTCTGACTCTTATTGACCCCATTTGAAGTTTTCTTGGCAGACACTGGAGTAGCAGAACCAGGAGAACACCGTACACAGTAACAGCAACATTGTGCTAGGACAGACTATTAGACTTAGCTCTTCTGAGCCATGCAATGATCTAAGACAATTCCAAAAGACTCATGATGAAAGATGCTATCCACATCCAGAGAAAGAACTACGGAATCTGAATGCACTTCAAAGCATATCATTTTCTTTTGTGTTTTTTCTTTCTCATGGTTTTTCCCTTTTGTTCTGATTCTTCTTTCACAACATGACTAGTGTGGAAATGTTTAATATGATCATATATTAATAACCTATATCAGATTGCATGCTGTCTTGGGGAGGGGGGAAATTTAGAACCCAAAATCTTATAAAAGGAAATGTTGAAAACTAAAAATAAATTATTAAAAAAATAAACTCCTCTACTTGCCAAAAAAAAAAAAAGATACTGGAGTGGGTTGCAATTTCCTTCTCCAGCTCATTTTACAGATGAGGAAAAGAGAGAAAATAGGCTTGCTATGCAAAAACTTCCCAACAGTCAGAGCCATTCAGAAGTAGAATGGGCTTCCTCGAGAGTTGGGGCTGTACTCACTAGGATTAAAAATGTGTTGTGGTGGTAATATTTTTGTTAGGCACAGACTGAACTAGATGTTTTCCAAGTTACTTTTCAGCTCTGAATCTTCATGAAATCTTATGCAACTGAGAGTCCTGGGTGATAGTTTTGGTTTCCACTTTTCCCAATTAACCTGTCTTTTTTCCAAGACAATTTAAGTATTAATTTCCTAAGCAGGTAAACTCAAGTCATTTTACATTTTAATAAGAGCATGAAGATTTCTCCTATGACACAAGCCTTGACTTTCCCTCCAGGCTGTCCCATCTGGCTGTTCTTGGTTTTCATCCGACACTGGAGAGTCTGATTTCCGTATGTCACATTTGTTTCTATGCCTACAATCCACAGTCAGGGTGCATAAAGCAAATGTTTAGAGTTGACAGCTAATATCAGGGAGCTGTGAGATAACAGGAAAGGAAGGACTCCCTAATGTAATTGATGCAAAGGCAGTGTGGTTGAGTGATTAGAAATGGCCTCGAAGCCAGGAAGGCCTGGATTTGACTCTCAGGTCTGACGTGGACAGGTGAAGTTGCACTCTGGGCAGTTGAAAGAGGGCGTTTTCTCTTCAACGAAGTCACAGGTCCTATCTCTTTTCAATATTAATGTTGTGTTACAACAACACAAATGTAAGAAAATAAGGATACACAACAGGATGTCTAGCAGTACAGATGAAAGCTTTTTTAAAGGTAGAGAGTACAGGAAGGAAGACAGTGCTAGGGAAAAATGCCCCATTCTGAAGCTGGACTCCTTTTACAAGAATGTTCACTTTGACATTTATCTCACATTAGCCATTAGCCTTTGAGTGGCTGATGGCATAACATTTCCTCCTCCCCCCCCATATATGATAGTGCACCCTCATGGACTCATTTCCTACTTCCTGAACCCACAGCTCCCTGTCCACTTATCTCCCCCAGTTTATTCCTGAGCTTCCACGATCCAAAGCACTGTCTTGCAATCTATGCTTGGCCATTTTAGAACTCCAGAGCAGGATTCTCTTTAGCTCCAGAGAATACAAAGCAAAAAGGGGAAATCGAACAGGCTTTGCAGCACAGGTGGGAGAAAGGCAAGGCAGAGAAGCTGACAAATCCCCCAGCAGAGTTGCCACATCACCCTGGCATGGGATAAATGACATCTACCCTGAGAGTCCCAATGAAAAAAAATGTCTCTCACTAGGGAGTTTTTTTTGTCATTAATGCTTAGCACAGAAGGGCATAATCTAGCCCTGTGATCTGAAGGTGTAGGTAGTTCTGCTCAGGTGTTTCTGGTAAGGAGAGTAGTCAGACTAAGGGAGTTCAGGAGTTTGAACCAGCTGTGTCAAACCAACAATTAGATCAGAATATCACTGGGACATATAACAAAATAAAAACACAACAGTACATAATGGTAATGTGGTTTTTTTCCCTCAAGTCAGTGTAGCCCCCAAGGATCTTTATGAATGGTTTAGTGGCCCCATTTCTATTTCAGTTTGGCACCACTGGTTTACAAAATCAATAATTTAAATTTAACCCCAAACCTCAAACTAATAAAATTGTCCTAAGATTCCTCCAAGAAAAAAAAAAAAACCAGCAGAGCCCATTAAGAAGTTTAATTCCCTGAATTTGTGAAAACAACAATGACTCAGCAATGATCTTCCTGGTCATCCCCATCGTAGGCAAGGGCCAGAGCCACCACCATTATGCTCCTCCCCATTGCAGTCAACCAAATCATAAGTCATCCCCATCACTGTCATTCAAATCAGTCCTCTTCATCGACAATGTGAATCATGACAGAAGAACCATCACTGCTTAGCGTTACTTCATCAGCAATTAGCATTTTTAACGTCTCAAGGTCACCACATAGGTGTTTTATTTTGGGGAAAGAGAAAAGCCTTTCCAGAGGTACATAAAATGCATTTTCAATACAGAATGGCTTGGGGATCTCCTCAGTGGGGTCATTTTTGGACTCATCACATTTAGGCTTGACAAATTCAAGCTCATCACCACTATTGCTGTCATTCTTCATCTTGGGACTCTCCAGTAGAACTCTCTTCATTTTTAAGATTTGAGAAAAAACTTCGTTGGATACTGCCTTCCTAAGGTACTTTTCTTCCTTCAGGCTTGGATATATCACTGTACCAACCTGGAGGGAGTAGAAGAAAATGTCAGTTACTATTCTGAAACACAAAAGATGCTCCTTAAGTGTGTGCTTGAGCGTACACACACACACACACACACACACACACACCCCCAAGGAAAAAAAAAATCTAAGCAAGACCACGCTACAAAATGATTGTACTCTGTAGGGAGATGGGGGAAGAAATGTAAAATTATTAGTTGAATCTCAGTCTCCTGAAGGATATCACAAGAAATTTATGAGAGCTATTTAATTCTATTCAACAAATACTTATTAGCACCCATCATGCATTTATATCGTGCTTACTATGTGAACCGATAGGCACTTGAGATACAAAGACAAAAATTAAGACAGTCCCTGCTCTCAAGGAGCTTACATTCTACTAGGGGGAGGGGGGGGAAGAGAATGGGAGCATGTAAGTGAAACATAAAATAGACAAAGTGTATAAATTTGTGAGATTGAAGCACGAGCAACTGTGGAGATCAAGTCAGAGCCAGTGTAGGAGGCCGCACCTCATCTGAAACTTGAAGGAAGCTCAGAATTCTGAGAAATCAGATGAAGAGGGAATGTATTCCAAGTATGGAGGACAGCCCAAGCAGAGGCATGAAGATGAGAGAGAATGTAATAAGGCAGGTGGGCTGAAACCTGGTATTAGGGGAACATATAACAAGGCTAAAAAGATAGTGCAAAAGATACCAAAACAAAAAACGAAACTCACAAACCAAATACAAAAACCAAAACTGACAGGCCCTGCCTTCAATGAACTATATTCTAGAAATTCTAATTTCTAGAAATTCTAAAATAAGAGAAGTGAATTTACATGGTACAAATTGATATTATATCTGGAATAATCCAATCAAACTGACTGCTAACTAAATTTAAAGACTCATTTAATTTTTAAGGTCTATTAGGAAGGAATGGGAAAAGAAAGGATATTTTCTTCATGATACTTTTTACTGACACCTGTGGGAACAAGTCACTTTTTTTTTAATGTACATTCTGTACATGCAGAAGCAATGGCTTTAAAGTGTCAACGTTCCAGAAGGGTTTTTATCGAAAACATGAGATCACTGAACCAAGTCTAGGTAGTGAAGATATCAAGAAAAATGAATAGCTGCCTCTGACCCAGTAATTCCACTGTTAGGAATATACCCCAGAAGTTTTATCAACAAGCACCCTCTTGTTCAAAGATTCCCATAGCAATATTTATAACTTCTAAAGACTGGCAAAAACCTGCATGCCCAACAGGAGTGATTAAATAAACCATGGCTCACTGATGTAACTGAATAATAACATTTATACAGCGTTTTATGTTCTTATTTTGTCTTCACATATAATTCATAATAATAATAACAACAAAAGCTGTGAGGCAAGTATTCCCATTTCAGAGAGAAACTGAAGGCTATGGGGGGGTGACTTTCCTGGGACAACACAGCCAGTGAGGCAGGACTCAAACTCCTGACTCCCAGCCTAGCGCCATCTCCACTTGAACCCTTCCATGTCTACTACCATTAAGATGACAAGTATGAGCAATAGAGAAAATTCTAAATGAACCTTTATGAAATAATTCAAAGTAAGAAAAGCAGAAGCGGAACAGAGAATTAACCAAAATTCACCTAAATGTAAATTACCAAAACAAATTAACAGTTTATAATAAATAGTTTTTAAACAGTAGTGAAACAAGCATAGATGTGACTACTCAGCATTCACTTCTCACCTCCACTCAGATCTGGCCCCCAGCCCCTCTCCCTGACCACCCATTTCTAAAAGGCTAAATCCCATGGCCTATCCTCAGGCTTCCTTCTCCTTGACCTGTCTGTGGTCTTTGACCCTGCTGATGACCTCCTCATGGGTATTCTCTCCTCCCTCAATTTGCAACATGGCTCTCTCATGGGTCTAACCAGTCCTCCATTTAACTTTGCTGAATTATGCATATTCAGCCCTCATAAATGGAAGTACCCTCAAGGCCCTGTCCTGGTCTCTCTGCCCTATGCCCTTTTTGTGAGCTCATCTACTCCCATCTCTTCCGTTTTCTTCATGCAGCTGATGCCCAAATCCAGTTATCTAGCTCTAAGCTGAATCCCAGCCCCACAGTACCAAATGATTGCTGGGTAACTATATCTGAATGTTCCAAAGACATCTCAAACTCAACATGTATAAAAAAGAATTCACTATTTTACTCTTAAACCTGTCTCTCCCTCCAGCTTCCCTATTTCGAGTGCACCATTATGTTTCTAGTCATCTAAGATTCACAATCTTCCTTTTTCTGACTCTCCCACCCCCAATCCAATCAGTTGCGAAGGCTTGCCATTCTACCTCTCTCTCACATCCCCCTTCCCTTCTATTTACTCACACAAATTTCTGAGGTCCTTTTCACCACCTGCTTGGGCTACCGCAACAGCCTCCTCATTGCCTCAACTATCTCCTTTCAATTACATATGTACATGCCGTCTCCCCCAACAGAATGCAAGTTCCTTGAGGAAAGGGACTCACACTCCATGTGCTTTTTGTCTTTGTATCATCAGGTCCTAGTACAAGGGGCCTGGCACATAGCAGGCATTTAATAAATGCCTGTTGATTAATTGTTGGCTAATTTTACAATCAATAGGCCAGCACTGTAGAACCATGAGGCCATAGTAAGTCATTGTAACTAAGCTTTCTCAGCTTCCCTAGCTTGTTTCATCATTCCCTGAACTGCTTAGCAAAGGCGCCAACTTCTGATTCAGGTGTCAGGCAAATGATACAAGGAAACACACCCTAAACACAGCAACATCCCAGCCATCTTTTCTAGTGCCAATAAGAGACTATTTTTTTTTTTTTATCAAATAAGCAGTTGAGGAAATTATTCTCTATTGCTGAGTCAAGGAAATAACACCTAATTTTGCAAGTCTCTTAGCCTTGTACTCTCTCTTACAAAGATTAGTAAGTTTGCATTTCATCTTAAGAGTCTAAGAAATACTTACTGTTGTATGAGTACATTCTATAGTTTTTTCATTGTGCAGAGATTCAATAGTGTTTGGTATAGTTTTCACAAAGACCCCTATCTGAGTACAGAACCCAACAGCCTCAGCTCCAGGTGGTGGGTCCCCTAATCCAGTAAACTCCACTGAATAACCATAGTGTCTTGCTGCATCTAAAGCCCTAAAGGGAAACAGACAAATTATCTCGTTATATATTTTAACTGCTTTTAAAACCAGATCAAATTATATTAGAGCCATAAGTCTAATCAGAAGAAATTTCTATCTGAAATAGCTTAGTTTTTCAAGTGAACAAAATTTTAAAAATTAAAGTTTCATTCATATAGATAAGTTTAACTATACATCTATAGACATGTAATATATAGTATATGTACTATATAGATAAAATATATATACACATATGTACATATAAGACATAATTTAGTAAATTATAAAATGCTTCAAAAATGCAAATTTTTCAAAAATAATACTTTACTACTCAACTTGGAGATCATTCTTTCCCCAATCCATCAAGTTGATACCTTAATAGTGTTAATTGTAAATCATTCACACCAGAGGAGGAAATAGTACTGATAAAACGTAATGCCTATCCAAAATTTATATTTGGCTTTGAAAAGCAGTAGGTAACCCTGACTCAGTCAGTTAAGCAGTAAAACACAAAGGCCTAAGAGTGTTGTCCAAAAAGCCCAGTTTGTCTTTGTTGCTCCGACTTCTCCTGTCTTGGGTCTTCTGCAGAAACAGCGTGGTATGGTAGAAAACAATGGACTTGCAGTAAGAAGACTTCTGTTTCATTCTTGGCCCTGTTATTTACCAACCATATCACAAGGGACAAGTTACTAAACCATTCTGAGCCCACCTCTTCACATGTCTGCAGATGAGGCTGATACTTTTGTCTCCCTCACAGAGTGTTGTGAGGAGATTAAGCTTCTAAGTGCTACATAAGTATAAGCTACTGTTACTCCCACAGAGCCCTGTTGTTCTTTATCCAATCCTATCCAGACCCAGGAGGTCGCTGATGTCTTCACGAGTCTCTCTCCACTCATTCTTTATCAGAGATGGCTCAATAAAGAATTTTATACCAGTCATTCATTTCTTAGTATGAACACAAGTCAATATGTTCCCTCTCTCTAGGAGCTTACAGTTTAAATCACATTTCAAAATTGACAAATGAAAGACTTTGTTCTGGAATCAGAGAATCTGGGTTTTGTGTTTTTTTAAGGTTTTTGTGGTGATGGGAGAAGAAAGGCCCTTCTCAATGCCCTAAGACCATATACCATAAACCACTACTTTTTCTGGCAGAAGGTTGTCTTTTCTCAGACATTCCTCTCTGGCTACAATACTAAATTTAATCCTTGATAGCTGACAATAGGGGGTAGGAAGCTGCAAATGATTTAAAATAATCTATTTAGGTAGATAATCCAGCCCTTGACAAATGAAAGCTGCCTAAACTGAACACAGAGAACCAAAAGGATAAAGAAAAACAACATTCTAGCACTTAAATACTCGATTAATTGATATAATACAAGTGACACATAACTAGAGAAAAATTTACTTGTAAAAATTCTAGAAATCTGAAAGGATCCACAGCCTGCAGGGAGTGTGTTGCTTTCATTTCTATCATTGCCAGCTAATGGCTAAGTGTGGGCAAAAATGCAGGCTTGGTCTTCCTCTTAAGGAAAAAAGGCTGTCAGGCACCTTTTTTTTAATCCTCCAGTGTATTAAGGGAAAAGGAAATGCTCCTTGAAAAGAGAACAAGTGCTTCAAAGGGGAAACAAAGAAGCAAAAGAGCATCACAACTCATGTCACAATTGCAGCTGGGGGAGGAATGAGACAAGTAAAAGGACCAATGAACATTAGGAATTTTTTAATCAATAAATGGCTATGTCCATACTGAGAGGAGAAAGCAATTTCTCATGCTCCATGGAATGAAGATGCCACTGGGGAGATACTCTAGGAAGATGTTAGTTCTTGTGGTTAGCAACACCCTGACCAAACATCCCAAGGCAACCATGGTAACTTAACCCGAATAAGCAGGTATCTGGTTTTCCTGTGGCATGCATCTAGAATGTGATGAGAGATCTATCAAAACTAACCGCTAATAATCACTTTAGATTTACCTGGGATAAATGACATCTAATTAAAGGCTAGCAAAAAAAAATGTGCCTTAAAAACTTGCAAATATGATCAAGAAAGCTTTAAATGGAAAATAAAGAAGAAAACTGCCCATATATATATCTGCCAAACCAGATAGCAGAGGTAGTAAAAGATACAACACACAAAATAGAGAAGAGAAGCACTTATTCACAGGAAACAATATCCAAGACAGGTAGCAATTAAACATATAGCCTCAGATGTTGATATAAAAACAGAGTCTGGGGACAGCTAGGTGGCTTAGTGGATAGAGCTCCAGCCTTGGAGTCGGGAGGACCCAAGTTCAAATCCGGCCTCAGACATTTGACACTTACTAGCTGTGTGACCCTAGGCAAGTCACTTAACCCCAATTGCTTCACCAAAAAAAACAAACAAAAAAACCAAACCCAGAGTCCGTATAATAAACAACGTGAAATAGAGATTCTAATTCAAGGAGTTAAATTTAACCTCATGAGAATTATTGAGAGTATTATCAAAGGTGGCCTTACTCAAAAGAAACAAAGCAAATACAATAACCTCTATCAAATACAATCATCTTCCTCCTCTATTCTACACACACCTATTTCTTCCTAGGGCAAAAAGTCTTACTATGATTCTCCTGGCTGAAAAAGCCTTCAATGACATCTAGGAGGGCAAACTTTAGGATCAAATAAAAATGCTTCAACCTGACATTTAAAGCCTTTCACACTATGGCATCAGTCTATCTTTCTAGATTTCCTATTACTCCACATATTCTACTTTTTGGCTGTTCTCCATACTCACATTCCCTTTTCTGCCCCTATGCACTTGTCTAAGCTGTCCCAAGCCTAGACAATGCTCTCTCTCTCCATTTCTGTCTTTCAGAATCCATGCTTTCCTTCAAAATTCAGCTAGGTATCACCGTCACAAAGTATTCCCTCATTTCTGCCTCTGCCAACATGTTTCTCTCCTCAAATTAGCTCATTCTTCTACACATATCACATATCCTCCCAACTGAAAATAAGTGCCTAGAGAACAGGGCTACTTGTTTCTATCCTTGCACCCCTAGAACCTAGCCTGGTGCCTTGCACATACTTTGATGGATCTATGATCAGTGTGGATGCTCCCTCCAGCAGTGCAGATTCCAACTCATGATATCTTCTCATTCTTACACAGGTCCTCCCATAAATCTACAGGGATTTACCTCCTAGGGCCAACTTCTAAATCTCAACATAAGGTATCAATGGAGCATAAGGACTTGGCAAACTACTGATTATCTACCTCTTATTATGACTGGCCTACTTTCCTTTCTTGGTACATATTTCTTGGAGAATCTCTTATGTTGCCACTTCTGCATAGTCCTTCACTGGAAATATGGTGTAGCTTACTCTTGTCTACATGTCTCTCCAATGCCCTCGAGGTGACCTGAACTTTGGAGACTTGGTGCACGCTGCCATGCTTGGTAGCCACATCACATCACCAGAATATTAATGTTAGAAAGATGGGCCTTTGTTTCAAAGAGGTCATTAAAAGCACAGTGCAATTTCCCCATATGCAAATCATTCCATTTTCTTCTCTAATTGTGTTCTCCTAAAGTGTTTCTCCATCAAACATACATATACAGGGACCAGCATTATGGGCCATCAATTCAAGTGCGTGACAGAATGGACAACAGGCATTCTTGGTCTATGGGTTGTTCCTTGTATGTGTGGATAGTTAGGCTCAACCCTGGAGTTATACTGGATCCCACTTAGGAAGGTTTGCAGTCTTCTGGAGACCACCACACATCCACAAATAAGAGCATCCAAAGGATTGCATCATCTATAAAGAACAGATTCTGTGATGGACCCCCTCTATGACAGTGGTAAGTGACAAGTTCTGGCAAGCACGTCTTATTATAAGCATGCCTGGCTTATTCCTCATTTGGTATTATTACAGAGTTTAACCAGACACTTAACATGCATACCCCAAAGACCCATGATTTCTTCAAATAGAACTGTAATTGGTTGTGTATATACTTAAGTTACTATCATTCTGACTCCAAAACCACTATACTACCGCTGCCTCAAGGTGAAAATGGGAAGAAATCCACACACTAGAAGCATGGAAGAAATCAATTAAGGGAGAAATGAAAATGCTATCATGGTAAAATGTATTAAAGAACTGCCCATAAAGCTTAAGATTAGTTTCCTGAATCTGAGGTATCTTTATAGCAGCGATGGAGAATAACAATTATGTGGACATCTGCTAGAATTCTGTTAACAGCAGAAGTAGCTGATTAATATTAAACTTATCTAAATGATCACTTTTCAAAAAATATATAGAAGTAATAGAAGGTGAAGAGACTGCTATTCTGGACTTGCTTTTGATCTTGAAGTTCTAGATGCTAGATTATGTAGTTAGAGTCTCGGAAAGCCAATGGTAATTCTCTCATTAAAGCTTGTGACAGCTAAAAAGGGAGAAATCTGGGCATAAGTCTGTTGTGCATCCTAGACTAAGAATAGATTTCAATATTTCAGAAAAAGAGTAAGTAGGATCCCAGCATCTGCAATTCTACATGGGAAGCTGGCCCAGGAGAAATGAAATGGTCTCAAGGAAATTCTGACAAGTAATTACAATAAGAAGAAAGAGGGGAATAGATACAGAATTCATCAACCAAATTAAGATTCCCCCCCTCCCCCAAAGAGAAGCAAAGACATGCAACTAAAAAAATTCAAAAGTCCCAGTCAGGACTGTTAGGGCTCAGAATGAGCTGAGGGTAGCAATGAATGTTAAAGGACAAAAAAAAGTTGTCTTCCTAAATAAAGCTCTATTATTGAGGGGGGAAAAAAGACTTAAAGAAATTATATGTCCATGGAGGGGTTTATCCTCCCCAATATGGCCTTTCCACACACCCTCTTCTCGAGCCCTTATAAAATGACCCTATGCTTTCTCTCAGAGGACCTCTCCTAATTCATTAAAGAAAGAGGCTATCTTAAACTCCTTTTCCCAGCTCTATACCTCATGATATATCTTAGAGTCCAGGGGTGGGGAACATGCAGCCTTGAGGCCACATGTAGTCTTCTAGGTCCTCAAGTGCAGCCCTTTGGCTGAATCCAAACTTCACAGAACAAATCCCCTTAATAAGAGGATTTGTTCTGTAAAACTTGGACTCAGTCAAAGGGTAACACCAAGGACCCAGAAGGCCACACGTGGCCTGCAGGCTTAAGGTTCCCTACCTGTGCAGCTTAGACAATATCATACAATATTGTCCTGACCTCAATCCCATCCATCCCCTTCTCTAGGACCTTC
This sequence comes from Vombatus ursinus, assembly GCF_900497805.2. Classification (NCBI taxonomy): domain Eukaryota; kingdom Metazoa; phylum Chordata; class Mammalia; order Diprotodontia; family Vombatidae; genus Vombatus; species Vombatus ursinus. Next base: position 3,273,839 of record NW_020951391.1, on the reverse strand, counting down.
TATCTTTAAGAATCCCTTCTCTTCTCTTCATCTTCTCCTTCACTTGACCCTGCAAACCTTCCATTATCCCATCTACATCTTTCTCACAGCCAAATGCTTAGAAAGGGTCATCTACTCTTATTGCCTTGACTTTCTTGTCCCCTACTCTTTTCTCACTCTCTTGAAACCTGCCTAAAACAGCTTTCTCCAAGAGTACCAACAACCTATTGCTAAACTTCACAGCTTTTTCTCAGTTCTCATCCTTCTTGATTGCTTTACTTTTATTATTTCCTCCTGGAAATTGTTCTCTCTCTCAACTTTTGTAATACTGCTCTCTGCTGGTCTCCTGCCTGACTGCTTCTTTCTAGTCTCTTGGGGATATTAAGTGGACCCTAAGTTCATCGAGACAAAAGTATAACATGGTAATTCTTCCCCCCCTTATCCTCCCCCCCCAAAAAACAACATAATTCTGAGTTACACTAAAAACAACTTCCAGGAATAAGTATGTGATAGTCACTGCTGTACTCTGCTCTGCTCAAACGATGCTAGAATTATTACTTCATTCTAGGCATCACATTTTAGAAAGGACATTAATAAGGAGAAGGTCCAAAGGGAGATGACCAAGATAGCAAAGAGCCTCAAATTTGTGCCCTAGAAGGACTGGTTGAAGGAAGTGAGAGTATTGAGCCTACAGAAGACTGAGGAGGGGCAGATAACTGTCTTCACATTTTTTATGTGAAAGAGGGATTAGGTACATTATATGTAGCTCCAGAAAGCAGATGTAGGAGCCAAACTGGAAGCTACAAAGAACCAAATTCATATTTGATGTAAGGAAAAACTTAACAAAAAGGTAGAACAGGCGGCCCTCTTGAAGGTCTTCAAGCAGGGGCTGAGCACTGGGGAGGCGGAGGGAATTCTTTTTCCAGGTACAGGTTAAACTTGATGACCACCAAGATCCCTTCCAATTCTGAAATTGTGATTCTTTTGATGGCTCATCCACATCCCACCTCAGTTAGCAAGAGTCATTATCCAAGATTTTCTCCTGGGCCCTTTTCTTTTTCTACATTTCCTTTTCAGGGATCTCATTAGCTCTAGTGATTTAAATTATCTCAAATCATTTCAGTGGCTCGGACACTTTAACACATAAGGCACCACCTACTCTACTACAAGGTCAGTTTGGCTCAGATTCTACACATCCTAAAGGGCCATCCTACACAATAAAGAAATTAAGAGGCACTAAGCAATTTAAAGGAGCCCATTGACCGACAAATGAAAATCAAATGTGTGGAACAGGAAAAACCAAAAAGACAAGAAAAAACAGAAAAATGTGATAATAAAATGTAGTCTACAAACTACCTACTAGTAATTATATCAAATATAAAGGGCAAGAGGAATGTCTGTATGTAGATAACTCCCAAATACACATATACAACCGTCCTAACTGCTTTTGAACTCCAGTTCCACCTCACCAACTGTCTGCTGAATATCTAGGTAATCCTAGATGTCCCAAAGGCATCTCAAACCTAAAATGACCAAAAGAGAACTATCTTCCTCTCAAGCTTTCCTTTCCTCCAAACTTTCCTATTACTATGATCCTTCTAGGTACCCAGATTTGCAATCCCTTTCCCCATTTTCTAAATCCAACCAGTTGCCAAGCCTTTTTAATTGATTCTACTTCCACATCTTATAAACTTATCACTCATAAGGCTACAACTCTCATTCAAGTTCTCCCCACCTCTTATACAGAGGGGTCTCCTGGCCTCCAGTCTCTCCCTTTTTCAAACAAGTGCCAAAATAATTTTTCTAAAATGCAGGCCAGCCATGCCCTTCACCTGGTCACGAGCCTTCAGAAGCATTCTACTGCCACTAAAAAATACAAAGTCCTCAGTTTGCCATTGAATGCCACACATAATCTGGCTACAGCCTACCTTTCCAAGCTGATTTCACCTTCCTAACCCCTCTTAATTCCCATGCCTTCCTTCTGTTAATTATTTCCTATTTACACTACACATAGCTGGTTTTGTATGTTTTTGTTTACACGTTGTCTCCCCCATTATTTTGTGAGCTCCTTGAGGGCAGGGACTGAACTTTGCCTATGTGTCTGGCACATAGTAGGCACTTAAGATGTTTATTGATTGATATGTTCCAGCAAAACTGGCCTGGTTGATATGACCTGAACTTTGTATTCCACTTCATCCTCGAGTCTTGTATGGGCTTTACTCCCTACTTCACTATCATTTCTCAGATGCGCATCTGACTTGAAGACCTTCCCTTCAGCTAGAGCTCTTTCCCTCCTCAGGCTAAGGCCTCTGGGACAATGTTAAGTGATGGCAGTGACTACATTGGGAGTCAAGGACAGAATGGAGGGAGATCCAAGGCTCTTCAAGGTGCCCAGCAGAAAAGCTGCACCCCACTGAAGAGAAACATCTTGAGAACTCCAGCAAAAGGTCTCCAGGAGCTGTAAGTTATCCTTCTCTCACATGTCCCCAGGCTCTTGGGGAGGATATTTTGTACAAACTGCTATTACTATACCACCTTAGTAAATAACACTTTCTAAAAGCTAATTAAGTCTGGCTGACTAAGTGATATTAACTGATAACCCTGGTGGGAAGCATAATGGTTGGAACTCAGGAGATAAACAGCATTATAGAGACCCCTTCACCCTTAAGGGATACCTTTATAATTCTCGGGGCAACATATCAGCTATGTTGGGGAGATAGAGCCCAAAGTGTGTATTATACTTAAAAAAGAATGGCAAACAAAAGAGGTGCTATAGGACTGGACCCAACAAATGTCTGCACTGTCAAAGGTGAGGAAGAAAGTAGTAAACAGGTCAAATTATAGACCACAAGTATGAATGATCTCTGGCAAAATTATAGAACGTAAGTGATGGGATGAACATTTAGAAAGAGGAGTTGTAATTTCTTAGAACCAGAAGGGTTTGTTAAGAACAGGTTATACAAAGAATCTCATTTTCTTTTTGACATGTTGTTAGACTGGTAAGATCAGAGGAATGCAAAAGATACAGTACCATCTGGATTTTAACAAAGCACTTAAAATCTGATATCTGAATGGATAAAATGAAGATAACGTTTATCAACTGGCTAATGTCCATGAACAACGAAATAATTGGTAGCTTAACCAACGTTAATACTTTTGTTGTTTAAGTATTTTCATTTTAACCTTTTATAAAGTCACCAGGAGGGTGAATAGTTAGCCTTGGAAAAAAAATAAAAGACAAGCACAAGCTTCAATAAAAAAGCACTGTAATCTAAAAAGCTCCTGTTGAAAGGAATAACCATTTAGACAATTCCATAACAAAAAAAAAAAACTCACTCATGAGCATACTCAATCTATGCTAAAGCCACAAGAATAGTGATGGGGACTAGCAGCAAAGAGGTGTGGAACAGACAAAAACAGCAGATGATCTAAAAGTCTTCTATTCTCTGCTTTAAAATAAGGAAACAGGAGATTCATCTTTCTACTTTCACTTGGCTGAAGCTACTCTTAGAATTGCTTTCAAGCATACCAACTTGTGGCATGGGAAGCTATGGATGACCTAGGTAATTTGAAGAAACTAGATTAAATATATTATAGCCAATTTAAAGATTATTCAAAATTAATGAAAAGCTTTCTATAGATGAGAATGGGAGCAGTACATATCAAGTAGGTCAAATCACCACAACCACCTCCCTTCAGGCCAAGATGGGGGTAACTCAAGACCCCAAGCTTTGGAAAACAACGAATCTCCCACTCCCAACCGATGTCCCCACTTTCAGCCTGACCCACACAACGATGACAGGTACACTAGGGAAAAGTGGTCCTGCCATCAACATAGCTCTAATACAATGATATCATGATCTCTGCCTCCATCCCTGCCCCTATACCCATCATCCAAGAAAGTACATCTTGTGGAGAAAGGGCCTGCCACTGCCAACACTCAAGAACCACCACTAAGGGCAAGTCCAAGAGCCCCAAGAACAGCAGAACCCCACCTTTAGATTACTAGCCCTGCTTCTGGCCTAGATCCCAAAGACACTGTTTAGGAGAAATAACCTTTGTGAAAATTCAACCTGGGGATGCAGGTGCTTCTGTCTTTGCCTCTAAGGTAGCCATAGCCACTAAAGATCCACAAAAAGAAAGTTCTCATTACCAAAGCCCTTGCTATTATCAAACAGTACCACAGAAATGGATATGGTTCTAATGGAAACACTAAAAAGATATATTTACATCTGCTTTTTCACTGTACCCTAGAGAACCAATGGACCTTTCCATCCAATTTGAAGGTGAAACCTATGTCTTGTTTTCCCTCACTAAAACGTGAGCTCTTTGAGAGCAGAAATTGTCTGGCTTTTGATATGTATTAACAGCACTTAATATTAGTACATGGTAAACACTTAATAAATGCTTTTTTATTTATTCATTTATCCTGTAATTTAATGTATACTTTAACATATAAAAAAAGATAACTAATTACTTTAAACTCAACTGTGACACTTATTCATGAAACTCACCAGCTCTGAAATTGTGTTCTGTCCCATTCAAACTTGTGATCTGGATGTCGGAATAGTGTCTTTCCTGAAAATAAGGGATTAAATTCCGAATTTGGTGTGCTGATAATAACCGTGGTTGGAGAGAAGAATCCAAATATTACTTCTGGAAACTGGGACAACTCTTTGGCTTCTAGATGTTCTATTCTGAAAAGGTTAAGATCCAATGAATTTAAAGATAGTATTGATTCTTTTAAAGTACTTTTTCCTAAACCAATTTAATAAAAACTATACCTGGTTTGACATTTTCTCAATATCTATAATAACCAACATTTATAATATCTATAATACCACTTTAGTCATTACCACAAAATTTACTCATCAAGTCAAACATTTATTTAAGCATTTTTACTATGTACCAGGCACAATGCTAAGTGCTGGGGATACAAAGAAAAGCAGATAGTATGTTCTCTTAATTTTTTCCATCTCTTGCTTCACTTAAGACCCTTATATCCTCACCTAGATTGTAACCTTCTTGAAGACACAGGTCATAGCTTATACTTTCTGTACTAGGTGGAGATGAGAAAAGTATTTTAGAGACATGGAACTCCTAAACTAGCAGGTAGCTAACAGAAAGGTACAAAAAATTTCCATATGTCAGAGGTAAAGTTCTTACTAACCTATGGGATGGAGAAGGACAACAATTACAGAAAGTTTCATACAAGAGGTAGCTTCTGACTTGGGTTTTAAAGGACAGATAGAAATTTAATCAACCAATTTTAATTAAGCATTTACTTTGTGCCAGGCCCTGTGCAACAAGTTAGGGATGCAAAAACAAAAATAAACTGCGGCTGCCCTCAAGGAGCTAACATTCTGTTGGTCAAGATGAAGAGGGAGGACATTCTAGGAACAAGGTAGAAGTGAACAAAAACATGGTGGCTAGAAGACACAGGGTACATGTGGGGAGAGAAAATAATTCAACTGGACCAGAAAATGTACCTTTTATATTCCCCATATCCCCTCAAAGCTCAGTATTGGCCAGGCAAACATGCACAAAATACTTGGGACATTGTGGCACTACAAACGAGATTATCAGAAATCAAGTCCAGAAGGCATTTATCATCAAGGGGCAAGTTTGCACGACACACATTTCAATGCTGTTTGGTGCTTTAAGAGTCTTGGCTGGATCACAGATCTAGAGCCATAAGGCATCTGAGAGACCATCTTGTCCAACCAAGGCTAAGAGAGGATAAGTGATTCACTCAACGTCACCAAGGGAGTGAGCATCAGAGATGAGATTTGAACCTAGTTCTCCGACTCTAGTCAGTACTCTTTCTATTACACACTCTTTGCTCAAGGAATTTGTAACTGAGGGGAAGAAAAACAAGATGGATCAACCCAGAAATGATATGCATGTCTAAAATGAAAGTTGAGGGGGAAAAAAGTATGAACTACATTAAAAAATATATATCTACATGGCTATGATTACCAATCAGATGAGAGTAAGAGGTAGATTTGTAATAAGCTGAGAAGGCTTCCTAGGGTATCAGAAAAGACAATACATAGGGGAAGATAAATAAAGGACACTTGGTGAATTATCCCAATAACACACAGGACAACTTCAGAGGAGAACTAAAAGTGAAGAGAAACTCATGAAAAAGCCCACTCAGGCATATACCAGAAATGAGTGACTTTGTAAGAAGGGAAATAAAGGGGTAAATCAAGTGTTCCTTAAAGCAGAGCAATATGAGGTAGCTGTTTGAATTAGGCTTGGTCTTGGTTTGAGAGGGCAGAATCAGGAGCACGGCAAGTAACAGAGGCCAATTTATGACAGAAGAAAAAGCTTCCTAAAAATTAGAGCTGTGCAAAAGTGAAATAATAAATAGTGTAGCACTTTTGTTAAGTGCTTACATGTATATTATCTCATTTGCTCCTAACAACATTATAAGGTAGATGCTACTATTCTCATTTCATAAATAAGGAAACTGAGGCTGTGAGTGGTTAAGTAACTTGTGCAAGGTTCCATAGCTAGTAAAGTGTCTGAGGCAGGTTTTAGACTCAGTCTTCCCGATTCCAATTGTGACTCTATCCATTGTGCCAATGGATTTCCTTGGGAAGTAAGACTGCCTCCCATCCATACAGAGGCCAAATGACCACTTATCAAATATAATGTAGAGGGCTATGGTTTGGACTAGATGGCCAGAGAGGTCCCTTCCAATTCTAAAAATTCTCTCATTGTGTCAAGGTTCTATGGTTGCATCTAAACCTTGTATGATCTTAACATATCAACAGATTTCTTGTTAGAAGAGGGTCTTTAAGGCACCATTTTGCTGTACTAAGTCAGTCAAATGTTCTAATACCAAAGACAATAAAGTTGAGTTTTTTTAAGGTATATTGGGAAAAGGAGCAAAGGAAAGGAGAATTAAAGATGATTGAGCCGCTTAACTCTTACTTTGCTTTTTCCCTCTACCAAGAATGATCTGTGGACTAGGAAAGACAGAATCAAAATGCCTACTCAGGGAGTAAAGAAATAACAGCAGCACCTGTCATCAGTAAATTTAAGTCACTTGAACCGTAGAATGCCACCCTAGAGTCCTTATAACTGGTAGCTACAATGTAAGCCACTACTTAGTGATCTTTAAAAGGCCACAGAGAATCTGAGAAGCACCTCAACACAGAAGGGCCAATATTACCCTGATTTAAAAAAAAAAAAAGAGTAGAACCTTCAAAACCAGATGTCAATAAGCTTAAATTCTCATCAAAATTTTCTCATAAAGAAAAAAAAATTAATATCTGCATTATTAGCCCTACTAACTTGAAGTGGGTATGGAATGTGAAGGGTTTGTTTGGGGTTTTTTTTTTTGCCTTCAAAGGAAAGTTTTCACATATGAACTGTTAACCATACTTCACAGCTGAGTAGTCAAAAAGAATTTATTAAGCATTTACTACCTGTCAGGCACAGTGCTAAGAGTACAAAGTTAAACAGTTCCTGCCCTCAAGGACTGTATACTTTAAAAGGGGAAACTTTAGCCTCCTTTATTGCCCCTTTAGGTATTACTAAACTCAAAGTTGCTATCTCTTCAAGGATAAAGTCAGTTGGGGCAAAAGAATATTAAATACATAAAAGCCACCAATAAAAATTACTAATCTAGCACATTTTTCCTCCAAACTGTCATTTAAACACCACTTCAAAAATTAGAGAAAGGAACTGACTTATTTGATTCTCAAACCCTGTCAATGTTTTATCAATGTCTTTTTAAACAACACTCATTTCTCAATACTACTCCTCCTCCAACAGAACTGTCTTGTAAGCAAGAAGTACAGTTAAATAAAACCAACAGATGTCTAGTAAGTAGCTCATGTCCTGTTCTGCATCTGTAGTCCACTACCTCTACGTGACAGGAGGGAGGTATATTTGATCAGTGTTCTATGATCAAGATTTGTTATTGTCTTGATCTGAGTTTTGAAGTCCTTTAATGATGTCTTTTACATGTGTGGTCACTGTGTATGTAGTCTCTTGGTTCCACCTCACAGAGTATACATTTGCCATTTAATTGGTTGGATTCAAGCAGTACATGTCATTTTCCCTTTAATTCACACTAATTTAGTCAAGAAAAAAATCCTTCAAATTAACATCACAGAATACCTGTCAGATCAATACTCACAATTCTATGCATGTTATCAAATCAAATCCAAGGAGGCAAGGATCTTTTTCCACCACAGAGCCATGATATAAGGTAATAGTTAAAGGCCTCTCCCGGGGATCTAGATAGTCTCCAGCACCTGTATGTAACCTATAACTGTAAAAACGTTATTTTAAGAGTGACTAAAAGTGTTCCAAGTCTGATGCCCATAATCAACAGTCAAAGGTCCACCAGGCCTTCAAGATGAAGGAACTTTATTCCCAAAGAACTATTCATACTAAACCCAACCTCAGAATTAAACTATAGCATAAACTACAAAAACTCTAGAAGCAGAAAATAAAAGGAAGTTAATGGAATAAAAACCATGCTTATTATGCCATAGCACTCCTTGGCCTACAGATAACATCTTCAGAGATAACAGATAACCACATCTTCCCTAGAAAATGGGTTTTTAGAGCTAGTATTACAATAGACCTGAAATTTAAAAGTACAAAAGTATCAATAGTTTTGTAAAAGCTAATTCCTTTTTAGCATGATAGAGGATTATCGTGATCTGAAGGAATAGCAATCACAAGACTTTACATTTATAAATAGACATCTAATTCAAAGTTTTTTACCCCAAGAACATTCCTAGCATTTATTACTTTAGGAAGGTAAGATGGATGTAGGCAAAATGAACTGAGATGTTTAAATTAAGGGACATCTCAGTTACAAAGAGTAGCATTTATTAAACTGCTTTCTATAAAAACTTATCTGGAAAATAGGGGTCCCGAGAATTGATGCCAGCAATATTTTAGTCCAAAACACTTAATATGAAATTGTGTAAAACTATATATAACAGTTAATATTGAAAATAGATAATTGAATAGAATTCAATAAATTGAATAATATTGAAATTTTAATTTTCTCTACTTTGCTCTAAAAATTACCCAACTCCCTTTCATTTGGGGTCTTTTTTTATCCCCACTCCAAGACCAGCATTTATGGGTTCCATCGATATTTCAAGTGCTAAACAGTATTCAGTCACCAAATTAGTTTGTGAAAATGGAAGCACAAACTTTTGTAGTTATGAAAAATGCTTAATTTTTTTAAAAGCTGAAACTAAGGCTTCAATTAAACTATGTACTAAACTGCAAAATTTCTACAGCACTCTGACCTCCACATGGGCTCTCTATCAATCAATACATATTAGAGCCCTTTCTCATCCAGTGTGGTTCTTGTAAACTTCTTTCCAAAAACCATGCATGGAAGAGCAGCACATGCTGAAAACCTTCTATTACTATATCAGCAATATCATTTTTCATAACTACAAATTATAATCTATTTCCAAGAGTGCACATCACCCAAATTATAAAATATTGATCAAACTATCAAATCAAGTCATCTTGTCACAAGTATCATTTTATGACTGATTCATCTCTTTTTATATCCATACATGTGCCTGATCACTAATTGCTCTTCTCACAAAGTTTCATCAAAGGAAAAAGCTGCAGCCATTTTACCATGTACTACTAACATGGTATTCCATAACTCACAGCTATTATAATATCATTTGAAGAATAATGGAGTTAAAAGCTAGGCTTTTGCAGCAAGAAACAGTTAATGATCAATGAAAGTGCTATGTACTTTGTCAGATACAATCTAGCCTATTCTTTTTCCTAACTAGTTTTAAGCCTGGTTCACAGTTCATCTGTACACTTCATTCAAGATATATGTACACATGGGACTAACTCATTGGGCTATTCCTTCCACAATCTGTATGACAGCACTCTTCCTCTATTTGCTATTTTCTGTATAGACATCTCTTTAGCATGATCATGGATTTCAATGGGGTATCTCGTAGTGTTCTGGAACTTAAAGCAATCAAATACAACATTATTTGTAAGCAGGACCATCTAAAAACCTATTTGGACTTTATACACAGGATTCACTCAAGGATATTAGCAAATCTCTGTAGTGATTATGTCTCCTACACCTCATGCTGCATTTATTTATTTTTATTTAACTGGTATTTATATAGTCATTTAATGTATATAAAGCTCTGTGCAAACTTTAACTCATTTGACAACTACTATCAGATGAGATCATTAAATAAAATAATGGCTGCAGTTTCATCAGCAAATCTTCGATGATCTTAACACATATACAGGAAATACATTATTTGAGAACCTTTAAAGTTCTATTCTGTTCCAAGGCAAATGTTTTCTTTGGTTTTTGTTTTGCAATCCACTCTAGAGCATTGATTTATGATTTTGTATTCCCAATATTTCAGTCAATTGGGTGTTTGAAGATGTGGTGCAACTGGAAAAACCTGTCAACACCTATCTTTTCCTCATGAAAATGTAAACAGTAGTTTCAACAATACAAAATTATATAATAAACTGACTCACAACCTAAGTAACTCTTAGCACCATGCAATGTCATCTACTATGATAAGAAAGACAGAGTATAATAAAAGCAAAATGGATTTACAACCAAGAATGGTCTAATTCACTAAGGGTCATCTTAATGGCATGGGAACAGTAATTTCATGTTTCTGTCATGGCTTTCACACAAATAAAACAAAGTAGTTCCCCATCCCCTTTTTATTTTTGTTTTTTGTTTTGCTTTGTTTTTTTAGGCAATTGTGGTTAAGTGACTTGCCCAGGGTCACACAGCTAGTAAGTGTCAAGTGTTTGGTCTGAGGCTGGATTTGAACTCAGGTACTCCTGACTTCAGGCCTGGTGTTCTATCCACTGCGCCACTTAACTGCGCCTACCCCATCCCCTTTTTAAAAATACAATACAACTAAGCCCAATGCAGGGATATAACCACCAAAAAAAAAAAAATCATCTTATTCTTTGATCTTGAGTAAGGCTCTGTTTTTTTCAATCTTCCCAACCTTTTCAAGTTCAATATTTACAAAATTAAACCTAATCATGGTAAGTCTTCTATGATATTCATTGATCTAAAAGTAAAGACTTTTAGGAAAAAAATTAAGTACAATATTACATGTTCCGTGTTAATATGTTCTCATCAATATCCAGTCCAGCAAGCACCTCAATGGATTCATGATATTTTAGCCTCCATAAGAGCTTACAGTTGGCACATCCCAAATCTGCAACCTAGAAATAAAATGGAAAAGACAATAACCATATACTATCTCAAAAGGTATTTTTATGAGATATTTTATCACAAAAATATGCTCAAGCATGAATTGAGAAGATTTCTGGAAATAAGAATAGAATAAGTACATGGAAAGGCAGCATGATGTAGGGCATAAGGTTAGACTTAGAGCCAGGTGTGGAAGATAAGTCTTCCTTACTGACATATACCAACTGTGTGAGAGTAGGCAAGTCACTTAACCTCTGTGTCCCAGACAACTAACTCTAAATCTTCCAGTTCTTCCCTCCACTGAAGCAGATCATAATTCTGGATCACCTCTCTCCTAAATAATGACACAGCCTATTTTACTATAAACACATTAACGTAATGAAGCCAAATAATTTTTAATTGAGTAAATAAATAAGGAATAGCATAAGAAAAAAATAATTTTGGTTTACTTTTATTTCAATGCATGCCTCAGTAAATATTTCCTTGGTGTTATAGAGTGCCTTCTTGAGCAACAAACTTCTGACAACAAATAAGATCTTAATAGTAGAATAACTGGTTTGAGCTTTCTATGTATATAGAATGGATATGTCAATGTTTTGCACACTTTATTATTTATTCTGTAGAGTATAACTTTAAAATACTGTAGATAGTATTTTTTACAATATAAAGGATAGGTTTCTACTCAAGAAACTATCAGCATCACAGTAATAGCTTTTGTAGGTCTTTAGAAAAATCCGATTTAAAGGAATACCAATCAGTCAAAAGTCCTAAAAAAAGCCATAGCATCAATTGATCAAAGCCTAAACTCCAAAGGGTGTAGTATACCCTTAAGTGTCTTAAGGCCACACTATAACCTACAATAGTCAAAGAAATCTGACTGCCCCTTTCAAAAATGAAATACAAATTCTGTCAGTGACTGTAATGTACCAATTGTACTCCTAACTCCATCTGGAATAAAGCATACTATTTACAGAAGTTTCCACAAATTAGTTTTCTCCACGAGATACAGATAGGAGTAGGAGCTCAGGAGCAATGCAAAGGTACTAAACTCTACATCATAATTCCATACTCTTTGATGATACCTAAAAGCTCTATCTTTTTTACTTAAGACATTGATACTCGTTAAAAGGAATATTAACTTCAGAATAAAATCCCAGAAAAGATGCCCATATTGATGCCTTTTCATCACCTTGCACTCACTTCTCACCTCACCACCTGACTAAATTTGCTTTCTCCGAGACTACCAAGAATCTATTAATGGCTAAAATCCAGCGACCCTTTCTTCATGCTCACCTTTCTTTACCTCAGTGTTGGTATTCCCCACCCCCAATATCCTCTCTCCCCAGCATTTTCACTAACATTGCTCTCTCCTGGCTCTCTCCTTACCTGACTCTGCCTAGATGTCCTTTGCTGATGTCATCACACATCTCCCACTCCCTTTGCATTTCCTGGGAGCTCTTCTTCACTGGTGTCAAACTTGTATAGATAGTAGGGCCACTAAATTGACTTAAGGATCCCTGCGGGCTACATGTTGATTTGGTCTTAAGATGTAATACTACTTATGTTTTACATTTTTGTTTATTTGTTAGAAATTTTCCAGAATTTTCCATTCTCTATACTCTCTCTTAATGGGGAGAGGAGTGTCTCAGCCAAAATGTAATCATCTTTTGCAGATAAATTCCAAATCTAAATATCCAGCCTGATGTCCCATAGACATCTCAAATATATCATGTCTTCCTAATTTCCCTATTTATGTCAAGGACATCACCATTCTTATAGGAATTCAGGTTCTAAACATTGGCGTCATCCTTGATTCTTCCCTCTATTTCACACTCCACTCCACCCCATCCTCCCCACATCCAATAAGGTGCTAAGTCTTACTGATTTGAGCTCAGCAACACCTTTAGTATCCCTCACCTTTCTTGCACACATACAACCACCACCCTAATTCAGGGTCTTTGTGAAAGGCTACTGATGCCCCCCTCTTGTATGTTCTCTCTAGAATATCAAAATATCAAGAGGTCCTAGTTCTAATCTGAATAAGAAATTTTGTTAGTTTTTAATCAATTCTAAAACAATGTCCAGCACTGAAATCTTTTTAAAAACATTCTTATCAAAGTCTTAATCGATTTAAAGGGAAATGCCTTATTAGCCTAGGAAAAACTCTTTCCCGAAATGATTAGTGTAATGATCAGACTAAGAAAAAGGTTTTAACTAATTCATTTAATAGAAGTATTTCATGAGTTTACGTTTGACCACAATGAAAGAAGAGCCCTTGGAAAGAGCTGTTAAAGAGACAAACTGTTTTCAGAAAATGACCCTCACATATGGGTGATAAATTTAAGTAACTTTCAGATAGTCAAGTTCTGTCTGATGAAGCAAAACACTGACTCAACCTTGTTGTTGTTGACTGAACTTTGTCTGTAACTGTTTTATCCTGATGCAGAATTTTGTTTTTGTTTGGGAATACTATTAAATATCGAGTGAAAAATAACTTGAGATTCTCAAAGATCAGCTGAATTTCTGTTCCTCTGGATTTCCTTCCTCTAAGCAGAGATATTTAGAATTAGAACTCAATAATTATATTTTTTCTGTCAGGCTGTGCCCAAAATCCAGAGTACAGTTTTCTTCCACACCCTCATAATTTTCTTACCTGTATTATTAAAATAGCCCCCTAATTGGTTTCTCTGCTTCCAGTCACTCCCCTCTGTAATTCATGGTCCAGAAAACTGACAAAGTAATAATATTCCTGAACCATATCACTCCCCCACTCCCAAATGCCTCTAGGATAAAGCACAAACTCCTCTGCAGCATTTAAGTCCTTCACAATCTCATCTTCTAACAATGCTTCACACCTTATATTCTAGCCAAACTCAACCTATTTGCTTCCCCCCCAACACACACACACACACACACTCACACTTCTCTCTCCTATTCCCCCTCCTACTCTTTGCACAAGCTTTACTGCATAGGGTTCTTTCTTCACCTCTACCCTCCTGGAGTTCTTGACTCTTTTAAAACCTCAACTCAGTTACCACTTCCTACATGAGGTCTGTTCTAATGCCATCAGATTAATATTCTCACCCTGTCCCTCATAAATATCACTTGGTATATAGTTTGCATTTACACATTGTTGTCCACATTGCTTTGCCCTAGTAGAATTCAAGTTCCTCAGAAACTGCTGTCTAGCACAGTTCCTGGTACATATAATACACAGAACAAATGCTTGTTTAATTAAAGGATCCAAGAATGCAGCAAAAAGGATGGAAGGGTAAGCAAGAGACACTAGCTTCCTCAAGAAAGAAGACAAGGAGGTCTTGAGTGAACAGGGAATCTGGGAAAAGTTGAGGAAAAAGGAAGTTAGGTCACCAATTGTGCATAGCACACACAGATCCTAAGGCATGAATCCTACTTTAAGATGCCTATAGCAAGTCCTATTTATCATGAACGAAGTTGCACTTTTCAGGTCTATACTCTTTCTAAACACAAATCAATTTCAACAAAAAGGTGAATGGAATTTTAGTATAGCATTTATCCAATGCAACAGGCCCCAATTCATGACAATTTTACTAGAGACAATGCAAATGTGTATCAAATGCCTAAACCAATCCTAAATGCCATTCAATGAAAATCTAATTTTATTTACATTGGATAATGTTTAATTCAGTTGAATGAGCCTACCAACTTAAGAGCATTCCCTAAAGGAAAATCAAGTTGATTAAATTTTAGCCAAACTCTCTAAGATGTTGAAACTGCAACATACTCAACCCTTTTTATGCACCTTTGCTCCAAGTGCTGGGCTAGGCCTGAGAGATACAAAGACAGAAAAAAACAACATTCAGTTAAACATAAGTGTTCTGTTTGGCTCCCCCTACCCACTCATCCATCTTGGAGATATGTCTGAAGAAAGCCTTCTTTATACGTTTGGACATACTGAAAGCAATGAAATGCCAACCAACCTTTTGGGGCTTATGTTTCCGTACAAAATCTAAAACAAACTTATGCCGCTGTTCAGATAATGAAGGTGTGAATTTAATATTCTCCTTTACTTGAACTCCTTGAACGTCTGAATCAACCATAACGTCACTCTAAAAATAAAAAAAAGTTTCTCTAAATACCCAATTTTTTAAACCTCTCCCCCAGATGACTCCTAATTATGATGGTTAAACATTTTTAAAAAGCTAATTATATCCTCCTATGACATTATTGGACAAGATATATTTTAAATGCATTAAGACTTTAGGACACCTTGTATTGCACTTTCACAACTATAGCATTAGTGAAATCATGGGGGGAAAAAAACTCCTGGATTTAAAATTAGAGGACAAGGGTTTAAATCTTAGCTCTGCTATTCATGAACCATGTAATCTTAGTAGTATTACCTGAACTCTCTGGGTCTCTGTTTTCTTCAAAGCAAAACAGACCTAGTCAACCTCTAAAAAAAAGTTCCTTCTAGATTGAATTCTTAGTACCTTACATTCTCTGAATGAATTTTTCTAATATAAACAAACCCTATAATAACATAATTAACCTACTGGTAAATATTAATTCTATCCTGAGTGCCAACACCATGTGTATGTGTGTTACATGTATGTATTCACATGTACGCATACATAGATATGCATCTTCAAAGGATACACTGAAAATTTTTTTTTACAAGTTTCTTAAAATTCAATTTGTGGAGTTTATAACCAAATGTCTTATCAGTCAATGCACCTTTCCTATACCACGTTTTACATTTACCTGAATTATAAGCCTAAACATAATAGATTTTACTAGAATTGTTTTCCATTAAAGTCCATATCAAGTGCAGTATTTCATCTAAACATACTCTCCTTTGGCTCAAGAAATGAGAGGATGCTACATTATAATGTTTTTTAATTTGTGATTTCTGAGTCAATGTATTTCAATGAAAAGGCAAACCACCCTAATATCTTTGCCAAGAAAACCCCCAAATGGGGTCACTAATAGTCAGATACGGCTGAAACAACGCAACAATAATTAACGAACTAAAACATCAGTTTGCTCTCGTGCAATGTTAGCTCTGGAAGGAACCTTGAAGGCCACCTATACCAACGACTTCACTTTACAAAGGAAGGAAATTAAGCGCAGCTTTTTAAGCCACTTGCCTAAGGTAACTCCAAATTCACGTGCAAGTTTACATTAGACATTCCTTTAAAAAAAAAAAAAACTTCACGTCAATCCATTGGCTTAATTCTGCAAGTTCTACCAGTTACCTTCATTTAAGTAGTATAGTGCCTTTATGTTACGGAACTACTTTTAGACTAATGGCGCAAGTCGGCTCCTCTTCCCAGTCCGCACCCAGGCTTCCAGCGCGCCTCGCTCTCACATGGAGCCTGCGGGCGCCCCCACTCACCCTAGAGGCCTACGAACAAGGAAGGGCAGGGCTATCGTGCCCACCGTACCCCCAGACCAGGTCCGGAGGCTTCCCAATCCCCAGCAAACGCCCAGCAGCCTCACCCAGGGCCCGCCCTTCGAGCCGAGGAAGTTCAACCACCCCCGCCCTCTCCCACCACCGCCCACTTCCGATTTCCTGCCGCCTCCACTCCTGCTTCTGGTCTGGCTCAGAGGGACTGCGGCCACGCGGTTTGACTCAGTTTGGGCATGCCCACGTGTCCTAGCCAGCGAAGCCCCGCCCACCTGCCACGAGGGCGGCTTCACGAGGACCGCGTGCGGGCGTGGGCCTGGAGGTGAGCCCTGGAGCCAGCGTAGTTGGGTTAAGTAATGAGCTCTCGGGGGCCCACGTGCTTCGGAGCAGCAGAAGGAGGGGCAGCTGTAACCCCTGCGGGGCAGGGGAGGTAGCCGCCTACAGAGTGACCTGGGGAAAAAAAAAGGTGGTTTTCACTTAGGGGCCTAAATAGCACTTCATAAGCACCTACTGTGTGCTAAGAACTGGGGTTACAAAGAAAAATAAACAGAAAAACAGCCCCAGCTCTGGAGGAGCACACCGTCTAATGGCATCCCAGCAAGCGAAGACAGACAAGAGAGAGACAGGGTGAACTGGGGGTGGTCGCAGAGGGAAGGCACCAAGATCTAGGAGAAGGGGGTAAAGCTTTCTTGGAGAAGGGAGGCATGGAGCCGGGAGGTGGAGATGAGGGGGAACATTGCAGCCTTGTTGCACCCAGATGAAATTCAGCAATCCTTTATTAAGTGCTTTCTGTAGAGGAAAGATACAAATAAGGAACACTTTGTCTCTCCTGCCCTCATGGAGCTTATAATGATAGAGTAGAGTTTTATGGCCATTTAAAGTCTGCCCAGTGCTTTACGTGACTTATCTCACTGCCCCGTGAACCGCAAGCTAGAAAGATGGCTAGAATCAAAAAGCAGGCTACTTGAGTCCTTTATAGTCCAAAGTGGGTGAGGTTATGAGGAACCACACCCCCAAAAAATTAACCAAATCAGGAATTAGGGAGTGAAATGAAAAGTGTTCGGAAATTTTGTTTCCTTAACTACAATGAATATTCTGCTAAAGACTTGAAGCATCTGAGAAAAGAATAAAAGAAAAGGCAAAAGGGACCATAGACCAACAGGACAGTTTTGAAAGTTATATGATGTATTTATTATATATTTAAAAGGAAAAGAACTTCATAAAGGATTCCCCATTTCACGCACAGCCCTCCCTCCCTTGTTCCATTGTATATAAGGAAATGCTTGTATCATTTGGTGTTTAAGAATAAAATTAAATTGTGAGGGGGAAGGTTCTCTACTGAAATATTTAGAAACCACTTTCTATCATTTAAAAAAAAAGAATCTTCAAGATCATATCCTAGGAATGGGAAGACTGAACCTCTAACATTTCCAAACCAACTTTAAACTTCAGCATATTCTTAAAGCCTAATGTCTGCTTGTAAAAATTAAGCCTTTAGAGACCATCTTTCTGATTCATTCTAAGATAATTTTTTATGATAGCCATGATTTATACTTTTTTTTTTAACTTTTCTAGTTGAAAATTGGGGTGGGTTCCCGTGAAGTTACTAAGGCAGCTGAAATTGGAAAACAGATCTTTTAACATCTAGATCATTCAAACCATTTTGCAAGGAGTACTTTGGTGCTTTTCATAAAATCCAAAAGCTTTATTAAACATTTGAAATGCTGAATGAATGTCATTGGGCAAAGAAAAGTTTATTAAAGAACGTACTTAGAATACTGCACTAAAATTCCAGTTTAAGTTCTGAGGAAACAAATTTTATATTTCATAGCCCATAAAATACTTTTTCCATAGTAATTGCTCTGTCCAGTTTTTAGACTCTACACAATGGGAAGAAATCAAAACATGTTCGAAAAAGCTTTCCTACTATGTGTTAGTAAGAAAAGTATCACTATTCCAATCTGAAAAATAACTAAAGCTATCCCAAGGCACTATCTTCTCAGATTTCCCTTTAAAATAACGAGTTACTAAGGAACTAAAACTGTATCAGTTTTCTCTCCTACAATACTATCTTCTGGAAGGAACCTTGGAGGCTGTCTACTCCAATTACTTCATTTGAAAGGAAATTAAGCAGAGTTTAGGGGGTTGCCTAAGGCAACTCCAAGTTCCTTTTCACAGAATAAGACCAAAAAAGTGGGAGAAGGTCTACAAATTGTACATTCTGGACTTTTATTTCAAAACACTCTTCCACAGAGCACACGTACAGCCCGCAAATCAAATTACTGAGAAAGGTTTGGGGTCCTCCCCTCTGCTCACCCCCTTAAGTAGTGATCATTTTGGATATTTAGAACTGCTGGTCCAGCAGGAGATCTGTGGCACTAACCCCATTTAGGCAAGTAGTAAATAGATTACCTACAACAACCTTAATTACACCCATTGGGGAAGCCACCTACTCCCATTTCCCACTTTAGAATTACCTACTTAAGGTAGGGTCTCTCTAAGGAGAGATCCATTGTGTATTCTATTATTCAAATCACCTAAAGCTGGCTGTCTGGGATTCTATTTGTCAACCTCACCTGTGGCAGCACTTTGAGCAATTCTTAAAGCGCTTGGGTGGAGACCCTGGCTGGATTTTCCTTAATGAGTTTGGAAAGAGCGTGAAGGGCACAGCTGCTTTTTTTTTTTTTTTTAATAAACTGTAATTCTTTTTTTATCCAGGATAGAAGACCCAACCCCCACCCCCACCCCTAGTATTTCAGTGCCTTTTCACTTTTTAATTCGATGAGAGGCTGAAAAAGGACTGACAGGAAGGGGAAAACGCCAAAGAGAAACTAGCTGTGTGTAAAGGGTGGGGTGTGCCACAGTTTCTTCACCTGTAAAACCAGAGTTTGGGCCTAGGTTATCTCTAAGGTCTCTAGCTAGCTGCAGCATTTTGTGAATCTCTGACTATGGTGGTAATGGAAATGAAGTTAAAGCTGTTTGAAAACAGTAAAAGAAATAACCCTTTAAAGAGAAGCAGGTACAGTGTGTGTGTATGTCTTTGCTGTTTGCTTCTCCGATACAGCACTCATTTCTTTTTCTTTCTTTTTTTTTTCTTTTCACATCAGTCATGTTGTAAGGAAGAATTAAAACCAATAGGAGGAACCACAAGAAAGAGGAAACAAAACAGAAGGGGAAAAAAAGAGCAAATAGTATGCTTCCATCTGCATTCAAACTCCGTAGTTCTTTCTTTGGATGTGGATAACATTTTCCACCATGAGACTTTTGGAGATGTCTTAGATCCTTGCATTGCTGAGAAGAGCCAAGTCTATCAAAGTTAGTTATTGCACAATGCAGCTGTTACTGTGTACAACGTTCTCCTGGCTCTGCTCACTTCACTCAGCATCAGTCCATACCAGTCTTTCCAGGTTTTTCTGAAGTCCTCTTGCTCAACATTTCTTATAGCAAAATAGTATTCCATTACATTCATGTACCACAACTTGTTCAGCCATCCCCTCAATTTCCAGTTCTTTGCCACCACAGAAGGAGCTGCTGTAAATACTTTTGTACACTTGGGTCCTTTTCCCTTTTTTTTTTTTTTTTTTTTGGCTAGGCAATGGGGTTAAGTGACTTGCCCAGGGTCACACAGCTAGTAAGTGTTATGTGTCTGAGACCAGATTTGAACTCGGGTCCTCCAGAATCCAGGAGTGGTGCTCTATCCACTGCACCACCTAGCTGCCCCTCCCTTTTCCCATTTTTATGATCTCTTTGGGATACAGCCCTAGAAGTGTAAAGCACTCGTTTCTAAGACATACAGGGAACTGATTCAAATTTATAAGAACTATTTTTCAATTAATAAATGGTCAGAGGATATGAACAGGCAGTTTTCAGAGGAAGAAATCCAGGCTATCAATAACCATATTAAAAAATGCCCCAAATCAATAATTAGAGAAATGCAAATTAAAACAACTGTAAAGTAACAGTCCTCATACTGACAAAGTTGACAAACAGGTGAGAAAAAAAAAGGTCAAATGCTAGAGCAGCTGTGGGAAAACAGATATATCAATGGGATGTTGACATAGCTGTGAAGTGGTCCAGCTATTCTGGAAAGCAGTTGGAACTATGCCCCAGAAGTTATTAAACTGTACCTTGTGACCCAGCAATATTACTACTAGACCTTACCTCAAAGAGATCAAACAGAGGAATAGGACCCATATGAAGAAAAGAATTTAATACCAGTTCTTTTTGTGGTGGAAAAGAACTGGAAATTGAAGTGAATCCTATCAGCTGGGGAATGACTAAACATGTTATATGTGAATGTGAGGGAATTGTGAATTGTGCTGTAAGAAATGATAAAGGGTATGGTTTCAGTAAACCTGGTAAGACTTACATGAACAGATGCAGAGCACAATGAGTAGAACCAGGAGAACAATTTACACAATAACAATATTGAAAAAAACAACATCTTTGAATTTACACGATAACAATATTGAAAAAAACAACATCTTCGAAAGACTTAAGAACTCTCTCAAATGCAATCACCAACCAGGATTCTAGAGGACTCATAGTGAAACAGGCTATCCAATGCCTCACGGAGAGATAATACACTCAGTACAGATTGAAGCTTTTTTTTTTTTAAGCATGGTCAATGTAGGAATTTCTTTTGCTTGAGAGGAAGAAATCCAAGCTCTGGATAGTCATGTTTTTAAAAATGCTCCAAATTGTTAATTAGAGAAATGCAATTAAAACAACTCTGAGGTAACACTGAATACCCTTCAGATTGGCAAAGCTGACCAAAAAAAATGACAAATACTAGAGATCAAGGATTTTGGTTAATTTCAAACATTTTTAATTTTTTTTTAGGCAGTTGGGGTTAAGTGACTTGCCCAGGGTCACACAACTAGTAAGTTTGGTCTGAGGCCAGATTTGAACTTAGGTCCATCCTGACTTCAGGTCCGGTGCTCTAGCCACTGTGCCACCTAGCTGTCCCAAAAAATTTTAATTTAAAAATAAAAATAACCACCTCCAAATCCTATCACTTTCTAACTTTAGTGTTTTCCTGAGCAAACTCCAAAATCCTTTTTTTGATTTTCCTTCTGCCTCAACTCAACTATTCTACCTTCCTTTTTTCTGTTCTTGGGTTCAGAAATTGAATTTAAGGTATATTTTTAAATAATGGCCCTTCTTACTTTTAACCATTAGTTGACCTGCTAATCCTTATCCCTCAGAATCCCCAATACCCATTAGACTGTGAGCTCCTCAAGTGCAGGGACTGTTTTTTGCCTTTCTTTGTATCCCTAGTGTTTAGTACAGTGCTAGGCATATAGAGAGGGTGCTTAATAAATGGTTGTTGAGTGACTGCAAGTTTCACATTCCTTTTCCATCCTTAGAGAAGGTCACAAAATCATGCTGGTTTTACTCAGTACAAATAATGGTCCTGGGCTTTCACAGCTGTTCAGAAATGCTATTCTGATGTCATTTATCCTTTCTTATGCTTATTTTATTCTTATCATTTTGTTGGTTGATTGGTTGGTTGGTCTGCCATGGAAAATGACCTTTGGACTAGATAGAAGACAAATGACTGTGTAAGGACATAGTAAAGGAGCCCCTGGCTGCCCTTGATTAATTCAAATCGCCTGGTCCAGGCGACCCACATCCTCAGGTCCTAAAAAACCTGGTGCCATTGAGTGCTGTGCCACTGTCAGTGATGTCTGAGCATTCATGGAGGATAGGAAAAATGCCAGCAGACAGGGGGTGGGAAACAATGTCTTGATTTCATCCCCCAAAAGGAAGAGAATAGGATATCAAATAAGGTTGGTTTCTAGTTAGTCCTGGGAAAGTTCTGGAATGAATTATTGTATTGAACATTTAGAAAAGAAGTGACTCCAAGAAGCCATTCTTTTTGTATCCCCAAGAAAAAGTCATTCCAGGTAGACTTTGTTCCCTTTTTGACCATTGCACTAAACGGGCAGATTAGGAGGATAACATAGAGTTTACTTAGATTTTTGCAGTGCCTTTGATAAAGCCTACTATGCTCTTCAGATGGAAAGATGGAGAGGTATTGATTAGTGCCAGGTGGAGTCCAAGCTGGCCCAACCTGGAATGAAGAAGGTCTCCAGCATAGTGCTGCAGAGACCTATGCTTGGCCTTGTGCTGTTAACATTTTTATCAGGGATGTATATAAAAGTATGCTTCTCAGGTTTGTTGTTCAATTATTTTTCAGTTGTGTCCAACTCTTTGTGACCCCGTTTTGGGTTTTCTTGGCAAAGATACAAGAGTGGTTTGCCATTTCCTTCTCCAGCTCATTTTACAGATGAGGAACTAGGTAGACAAGGTTAAGTGACTTGCCCAGGGTCGCATAGCTAGTAAGTGTCTGAGGCCAAATTTGAACTCGGGTCCTCCTGACTCCAGAGCCAGTGCTCTATCCAGCTAGCTGCCACTTACCAGATTTACAAATTTGCCAATGTAAAGGAAAATGACACCAAAAAATCAGAGTATCAACAAGTATTATGTTCATTTAATTTGGAGAGTATTATTGTATAGAATTTCTCTACATCTTCATCCTCTGCAACAGATGTTGGCGCATGTTGGCATGTGACCTGCATTTATCTTTTATGGTTGTCCTTTTGCTTAAGTTAATCCATGAACACTGTGAGGCAAGAGAACCAAATTTGTTACGTGAAATCTTTCTTGTTGCTTTTGTTTTACACAAACTGATTCCATCAAGTCAAGACAAAAAGTATCTACTAAAGCACTTACTATGGGCTAAGCAGTGTACTAACTGCTGGGGAGACAAAGAAAGGCAAGGACAAAAAGAAAATTCCTTTATCTTCTCTTTAAGCAGAATCTATAAAACTTTGTTCTATTTAACTGTTAACTTTTTATACAGCCGGTTCACTTAGTACTTTCAAGATTGACATGATTTAGTTCCCACGTGCCCACTGGTTGGTCATTGTACAGTGATTTCACACTTCCAATTAAAAATACAGCTAATGTTAAAGTCTAAAAATAATGTGATTTTTAGCACCTTCTGTCCCATTTCCCAAGTCTCCCACCCTCATTGCAGAAGAATACCACATGGGATTGAAGGCCATTTTTAATTTTTTTTCTCTCATATGTTATTTATATTTTTCTCTCATGTGTTATTTCTATGTCATCAATAAAAAAAAATCAGGGAAAAACCTCTTTAATATGGCTACACCTGTCTGATTTTATTTCCTTCTACTCCCTAACCCTCCATTCTACATAAGCTTGTCTCTTCAGTATGCTGTGGTATGCAATGGAATAATGCAGCTCTCCTTCCTTTTCTTATTTTGTTTCTCTTGTATGGAATGTCTTATCCTCCTCCACCATATCCGCCAAAAAAGCCTATTTATCCTTCAAAGGACTTCATCAAAACTCATCCCACTTCTTCCATGAAACTTTTTATGAAACCTAAAACCTTTATTACTTTTTCACTTCTCCGAATTCCTATTGCACTTATCAAAAACAAAAACCACTCCTTTTAGCTATAAAGTGTCCTCTAGTTGTTTTATTGTGTTAATTTTGTCTCCTACATTATAAACCCTCTAGGGGATGAGATCATGTCTACTATTAGCTTTCATGTCACCCATAACACCTAGCACATATAGGCTCTCAGTCACAAAGCCTGACTACACTTTTTTGTGACTTCTGTAACAACAAAAGCTACATTAAAACATCACAGAAAACAAAAGGCAGGCAGGACAATTATATATGGGAACTATTCCTTTTAAGATTAGCCTGTGAATTGCTCAGCCTCTGCCCATTGCAGACATGATGATGGTGCCATTGGAGATATAGGCACACCACCACTGTCACAGAGAAAAGCCATGTGGCTTTGAAAGGAAAAGGAAATGTTTGGGAGAAGTATAATTCTTCAGTAATGTGTTAGCCTTGAGAGTAAGACTAGCAGTGGATCCCCAAAGGAGAGTGGCAGAAAAATGAATGTGATGAAAAGTACCAATTGCAGAGTACTGTGTGAATTACTTTTTGGTCATTTATGTTGCAAGAGAAGGTAATGCTTTGTATTTTATATATTCTAGAAGAAAAGAGATTGAATAAGGAATAGGATTACTGTTTTATCTTCTGTTATATGACTTTTACCAAGTTTAGTTCCACTAAAGCCAATATTTAATTGGCCACTTTGTGCAAAGCACTGAACTGGGTGCTTGTTAAAAAGACAAAAATTAGAGAAGGCATGGTCTCCACCCTTCCAACTAAAAACTCTGTTGAAGGATAGAGCTTACGATCCTCAGTTGTGTCAGTGATCAGGGGAAGCACTGGGAAGTGGAGAGAAAAATACTAGGGGGCAAAAAGTATTATAATGATGATGATAACTAGCATTCACATAGCACTTTAAGGTATGGAAAGTGCTTTATATTATCTGATTTTATCCTCACAACAGCTCTAGGAAGTAGATACTATTCTTATCCCTATTTTACAGATGAGGAAACTGAGGTAGACAGGTTAAGTGACTTACCTTCGGTTACATAGCTGGTGTCTGAGGCAGTATTTGAACTCAGGTCTTCCTGACTCAAGGTCCAACACTGTGCCACCTAGCTAGTCTGTTATAATAAAGGCTTAGAATATATATTCATGAATATCCAAAATGGAGTGATTATCTCTCTCAACCTCTTACTAGCTCATTTTCTTCATTCTCATTACAAGTTCTAAGGTAATCAAGGCTATGTTCCAACATTTCCACATTAATTACTAATAGTGCAGCATCTTTCTCATTAAATATTTAGCTCTGAGTCCCTTCCCAGGTTCATTAAATATTTTTAATTTTCTTTTTATTTTATTCCCGTAAATGTTATTTCAAACCCCCTAATCTCTTAAACCTAAAACATCAAGATTACTGGCTATACTATTAAGTGTCATAAACAGTAAAACAAAGACAAATAATTATTTATAATATGTCAATTGTGAGAAAGACCACTGCCAAAGTCACTTTTAACCATCATAACTGCTTCTGACTTCTCAATTCTGGAACAGAGTTCTGCCATTCACTTCTCTCAGGATACCACTTAAAACTTTTCTCAAGAATTCTTTTCATGCTTCCTTGTAAGGTAAAGGTTAAACCCAATTGTCTGAGGAAATAAATCCTTAGTCTTTTCCTCTATCTCTTCAACTATCACATCATTCTCTCCAGAATGGCAGTTAAACCATTACTATCCAATATTCCATTGCATCTTAAAACTACAGTAACACTAGCTGCAGTGTCTGTGGGAGAGGCTATTGAAACTGGTGTTAACAAAAGAAATTAGATAGAAAGCTTGCATCAACCTAGAGTTCGATGAGTTCCTTAAGGACCTTCATTTATGCTTTCTTTCAAAAATAGCTCTTCCAATAGATAATAAGGTAGATAATACAAGTACTCTCATTTTACTGAAAAGATAAGTCTCCAATTGAAGACATAGTACATAGCAGGCCCTTAAACACTTATTGTCTGACATTTCTTTTTAAAATATAAGTTGATCGGTGAATCCCCTGTGCATCCACATTGTCTCCATGTAAATTCCCTTTTTCCTACTTGTTGGAATTATTTCCCTTTATGTCTTCAAGATTTATTCTTGGCGTCTCTCATCCCTCTTGGGCTGAAATCCCATGAAGCATTTTTAGTTCATAGGTTCCTAGCTGTCTTTCCTCTGAACTCTCAGAAATCTGCTTCCCTAAAATCTAGAGGGTACATATGAGACTATACCCAGACTGATTTCCTTTCTTCTATCACAAACTCTAAAATGGTGTGGTCAGTTGCCCTCAAGATTCCCATCATTTGGGGCAGCTAGATGGCACAGTGGATAGAGCACCAGCCCTGGAATCAGGAGGACCTGAGTTCAAATCCGGTCTCAGACCAGACACTTGACACTTACTAGCTGTGTGACCCTGGGCAAGTCACTTAACTCCCAATTGCCTCACAAAAAAAAAAAAAAAAAAAAAAGATTCCCATCATTTCCACTCCAGCACTAGTTCTACCCTATTAATGAGAATCAGAATCAGACTAAGAAATCACTGCCCCTTTCCCTGCAATTACCTTGTACTTGTATTGCCTCGAGCACTCTGAAAGTGAAACCCCACTAGGCTGGCTTCTGGGTCCACATCTACTCACAACCATAGTTTTGAGTTGCCACCATTGTGATTATTAAATAAATTAAAAGCAAAGGCATTTGTTGAAATAGCATTCAACATTACAGTATAGTAATTAATATAGTGATTAAAAATAGTAACAAAATTACAATCGAACATTCCTCCCGTAAACTCAATCTCCAACAAATATCCACCATCAGCAGGGAAAATGAACTAGCAAAGGATCACATTTGAGGACACACAAATGGGGAATATGCATGGTCAGGGCACATATACAGCAGGGCAACTCACATTTCTAATGCTGCAGAACCAGCAATGTCATTGTGGTTTTGCCTTTAGTATCCCCCTGGTCTCATGATGACTATTGAGCATGTTGCTCTGCTGGTCATTTGGTGACCTCTGGGTAGTCCTAAGAGCTGCTCTTATGGCTGCTGAATGGGTAGTTTTTGCTGATCATTACTCCCCAGTAATAGTTTCTGGTCTCTTTTTTTTTTCATGGTCACCCAAGTCTCAGTTGAAGCCTGATAGGGTGCAGTGGTTAGAAACTCTGCCTAACAGGAACAGAAACAGTTTTTAGAGAGCGGGCTAACAGCTCTTGCCTCATAGTCACTATACCCATCTAACAAAAGCCACATGGGGGATCTTCATGGTAAGATTTTTTTTTTTCAACTAATAACTGATTTAGGATTAGCTATTCTCAAGGTCCTCTCTGGGTCTCCTCAGTATTCAAATGAATTTGAGCCAGAACAAAGGTAAATTAAGAAGGCAAGAACATTGTTCTCTACCCAACCATCCCATATTCCTTCCAGATTATGCCTGTCAGCATCAAAACCAGATCAATTTGGTATTTGGGGCCATTGAAAAACCTGTCACTAGTACATCTTTATTTTAGATACACCTTGTCTTCCCCATAGAAGGTAAGCTCTTTGAGGGCAGGTATTGTTTCATTTTTCTCTTTGTAACTCTAGGGCCTAGCAGTGCCTGGCACAGAATAGGCACTTAATAAATGCTTCTTGACTCTTTACAGCAGAGAATAGAGGAAGATTTTGAAGGAGTAGCCTCTTAAAACACAAAGAAGCAATGTTGGATGAAAAAGACCCACTAAAACTGGGGCATTTAAGGATAGAACTGGAAGGACAGAGAACATCTAGATGAAAAATGGTAAAGGGCTGCCAACATTTCCATGTCTATCATTGATAATGGATCCAACACATTTGGGCTGTTGCATCACGAAGAGGACCAGGGAAAGTGGGACTGAGTAAGGATGCACAGGTAAAGTCTATGCTGGGTGACAACCTTGGGAGAACCGGAAGCATCTGTTCACTCGATCTGAAAGGTAGTTGTTGTTGAGTCTGACTCTCTGTGACCCCATTTGGGGTTTTCTTGGCCAGGATACTGGGGTGGTTTTGCCATTTCTTTCTCCAACTCATTTTACAGGTGAGGAACTAGGCAAGCAGGGTTAAGTGACTTGCCCAGAGTCACACAGCTAGTGTCTGAGGCCAGATCTGAACTAAGATCTCCTGATTACAGGCTCAGTGCTCTATCTGCTATGCCATCTAGCAGCTCAGATCTGAAAGGGAAGGATAGCAAATGATTGGAGAAATTAATGGACATTATTATGACTGGGGAAAAAAAGCAACAGAATAACTTTGCTAATGGCCTTAAGTTGTTTAATATCAAGTGGTCTGCACCATTGTAGAGTAACAAAATTGGCCAGCTCAAAGATGCTTCGAAAAATTGAGGTGCGAATTCCTGTTTACGGGATCTCTGTGAGCCTGCAGGTCTCACAGAGGCCAGCCAAGGCCAGAGGACTGCCTGGCCACAACATACTAGCGAGGGCAGAGAATCTACAGCTAACAAACAAAAGTCGTCTTCTATCAGAGGGATCACCTGAAGGGGGAAGGCTATATGGGAGGATAAAGCCTGGATATGAGGCCCCAGTAGAGAAGGAGGAGTATTTAGGCCTAGAGACAGAGACAGCAAAACCAGACAAGGGTGACCTGGATTGCAGAACTAAAGAGCATCCTGGGCTCAAGGACAGGGCTGAGCTGCTAAACAGAGACTAGCATTCCCAGTCAAGACTTAGGAGAAGTATTAGGAATCTTTTGGCAGGCTAGTGTGACCTGGTCACTGCAACTGTAATCATCTTAATTCTCATTTACATAGCAATTTACAAAGTTCTTTCCTCAGAATTACCCTGTGAGGGGCAGCTGGGTAGCTCAGTAAATAAGAGTATCAGCCCTAGAATCAGGAGGACCTGAGTTCAAATCTGGCCTCAGACACTTAACACTTACTAGCTGTGTGACCCTGGGCAAGTCACTTAACCCCTGCATAGCCAAAAAAAAAAAATTACCCTGTGAGGTAGGTAAAGTAGGAATATATATGTATATTGATATCAATATAGAGATATACACACAGAGAAAAAGTGAAAAGTAGTTGTATATATTTTTATATGTGCACACATATGTAGTCCATTTTATAAATAAGGAAACTGAGGTTCAAAGAGGATAAGTGATTTGTAGACTGCCATGAGAGTAGTATGTCAGAAAGACAGCACTGGAACTGAGGTGGTTTGATTCCAAATTCACAGTTCTTTCCATTGTAACACTTTGCTTCCCTTAGAGGTTAAAAAAATTATTTTTAAAATTTAAAATATTAAATTAAATTAAAATATTTTATTTGCACAGTAACAGCCACGTTGTGAGCCCTTCTCAGAAATGCAAGGACCTAAGATATCACCAAAGGTCTCAGGATGGAAAATGCTATCCACATCCAAAGAAAGAACTATGGAGTTTGAATGCAGATCGAAGCATACTATGTGCTATTTTTTTTTCTTCTGTTGTGTTTTGTTTCCCCTTTCTGGTGGTTCCTCCTATTGGTTCTAATTCTTACCTACAGCATCACTAATGTGAAAATGTTTAATAGGAATGTATATGTATAGCCTATATCAGACTGTGTGCTGTCTTGGAGAGGGAGAGGGGGAGAAAAATTTAAAACTCAAAAGCTTATGGAAGTGATTGTTGATAAATCGAAATAAATTAATAAAAAAATTTTAAATACATAAAAAATATTTTATTTGTTTTAATCAGCCAAAATCTACCTTCTCACCCTCCCATACCAACTCTTCCCAATTAAGAACATAAAACCAAAACCCATTACAGATATGTATTGTCAACTAAAATAAATTTCCGGGTTGGCCACGTCCAAAAGAAATATGTCTCATTCAGCGTTCTCTCAGGAGGCAGAGAGAATGTTTCATCATTGGAACTGTGGAATTGTGGTTGGTCATTACCTTGATATGTGTTCCACACAATAATTTTCCATCCTATGTATATACCATAACTTGTTCATCTATTCTCCAGTGTATGAGCACCCCTTTCAGATTCCCATTCTTTGCCACCTCAAAAAGAACTATTGATTCTAGACCTGGTTATTTCTGTGCAGGCTAGGCTAGATACTGTAATAAGACCTTGCTCTGCACCTGGTTCTGAGCCACCACTGCTGGGGTAGACTTCTGAACTTCCTCCTTTGTTGGTACACAGTCCTAGGCCTCCCTACCTGGGAATGCCACCCCAATGTACAGGTCTTCTCAGTCCACCAGGGATCAGTGACCTAGAACTGAGTAATGGGCAACCAAGCTTCCAGTTTGCACCTGTGCTGGCCACAGTGCCCTGTATGGGTCTTGGACCTCCTCTTGCTGTGGTGCACAGACTCTCCTAGGATACAAGAATGCTCATACCTGGCAGGCATGCTCCTGCCTGGAGCCCCTACCCAGTATCCATAGACCTCCATATCTGTCTCCTTGTGCTGAAATGGGCTGGAGAAATAACTCACTGTGACTTTTTCTGGATTTCTCCTCAGGACTTCTGGTGCATTTTCTAGATCTGTTTGGAGGAGTTTTGTGGAGGGAAGTTGTTTTCTACCATTCTGAATGCTATCTTGGCTCCACTTTCCTTCCTTAAAGTATCTGATGGTTTAATAGGAGTTAGATGTAATCTGTTTTTAACAGTTAAATTTATTTTCAAAAAAATTTTAAAATAGTAACATTTACTCATTTCCGTCCCAGCCAGACCTATAGTGTAATCCTGGTAGTTCAAACTATACAAGCAAGAAAGCTACCACCATCTGCTGGCAACTTCAAATATAGGTTCACTTCAGTTTTCAAACATTTATTCAACAGTTACATTGAATTTCATTTCCTGATGGACTGGCCTGCATTGTTGACTCTGTGAGAAGCATATGTAACAGAAGAGAAATGAAATGGGCAGAATGGGAAAAAGGGATGCAAGAGAAAGGGAAAAGAGGAAAGCTGGAAGCATAGCCATAACCATACTAGAGCATTTGAAGACATTAACCCATTTGGACACTGTCCCGAACACCAGCTGGAAACCCTCTGTTACACCCCTCCCTAACCTCTCACTGCATTTCTATATGTCCCATAACTATTTCTGGGGCTTTATGAATATAAAATTCCTACAAACAGCCCTGGGAGAAAGACTGACAACCATGTATGTATGTGTGTGTGTATACACACATACATATATACATATATGTGTATATATATAATATACATCTTAATATTTGTCAAATTTAATTGAATTGTTTCCATCATTTACCTTTTCCACTTCTACACCTGAGTTGCTGAGTATTGCTGAAGGAAATCACAAAATCTTGGTCCACTATAAATCCGTATTCTCTGATCTCAGTTGTGCTCTTACTACTGCTCAGCAATCCTTTAAGTCTTCTCTGATGATTCAAACATTTTCTTCTGCAGTTGTTCTAAATCCTCTTTCAAAATTCCCATACAACCTCTCTATTTACTGTAGCCCTCGAAAGCACCTTCTCCCGGGTTCCACACTTTAAAACTCTCCCGGCATCTTCTGAAGAGGAAGAAGTGACTCTTACCCTTCCAATGCTAAGCTCTGCTTATGTCCTTTTTGACTCTTCCTCTCCTATCAGTCAGTCATTTCTTCCCTCTTATCTTCATCATCTAAGGCTCTCCTGACTATGTGCCTCTATCTACAAAATGATCTGGTTGAATCTAATAAAAAAAAAAGGATTCACTATATATTGCCATCTCTTCAAGCTATCATCTTACATGTCTACTTTTTTAAATTGCCAAATTCCTAGGCTTCCTTATTTTTCATTTTCTTGCAATTTGGCGTCTACTTTGCCACGCTATTAAAATTACTTTCTCCAATGACCTAACTGCTAGATCTGATGACTTTTTTTTTGGTCCTTGTCTTTGTTGACCTTTCTGCAACTTTTTAATATTAACTGCCATTCTCTCCTGGACATTCTCTTCACCTCTGGCTTCTGTGACCTTCTGTGATTCTCCAAAGCTCTGTCCTAGGCCCTCTTCTCCCAAATTTATATATCCAGCTATAATCTCTCTCCTGAGCCCAGCTCCCTCCTGAATGTCCCATATATATCTCAAACTCAGCTACTGCTCTCTGGCCATCTTTATGCAATGGCTCCTTGCCTGTGCCTTGGCTTTCCAGCTCTGAACCTCAGGTCATGCTTGCTCTTAACTGGTCAGTTATCCATAACTAGCCTGACTCAGACTCTCACCAACCATCCTTAGACCATGCCACTGCCCACATTCCACCCCTTCCCCATCCCTTGGAGCAAGAATCAAATCAATACTGCCATTCTTCAAAAGGGTATGTCAATCAACCATCCAGTGGCTCCACTCACTATCCCAGCGACTTCCCAGATCAAACCACCCCTCCTTAGCTACTATTCCTTATGTGATGTTTTCTCTTATTAGAATTTAAGCAGGGGCTGTATTTCTTTTTATAATTGTATCATTCATCATTTGCAAAATAAGAATCCCTGTCTTTCCCTCTACATCTTCCTTTCTTCCTAATTTCCTTACTTCTGTCAAGGCACCACTGTCCTTCTGGTCACTCAGGTTTACAATCTTGGAATCATCTTTGTTCTTTACCCCTTACAGCCAATTAATTGCCAGTTCTTGTGGACTTTATTTCCATAATATTTCAAATAATTAGCTGATATCTTATCAAAGAATTCTGTGTAATATATAATGCGGTGGACTAAGTAATTTGTGCCTCCAGGTGCCACATTGAGCCACATTTCATAAAGTGACTATTTCAGATTCTAAACACATGGTGAGCTCACCTCCACCAAAACAATAAATCATGAGCGCCCCATTCCCATGTTTACCTTTAATAGCCAGCCAGACAACACAATTAGTACAAAGCAAAAACCATTTAATAAGATGACATGAAGTAGCTATACAAAATTTCCCTCAGAATCCTGGAGCACACAGTTCCATAAATGCACACACCATTATGTGGGAAGAACAGACGTACATAGTATACACATGTAGCCAAGGCATATGCATGGAGTATATTATGGAATAAAACCACTTTCTCCCATTTGCAAGATTACTCACAGATTTTATTTTTGAAAGCTGGCAAAGCCAGGGGACATCACTTTTTTCTTTCTTTTTTTTTTTTTTGTGTGAGGCAATTGGGGTTAAGTGACTTGCCCAGAGTCACACAGCTAGTGTTATGTGTCTGAGGCTGGATTTGAACTCAGGTCCTCCTGACTCCAAGGCCAGAGCTCTATATACTGTACCACCTAGCTGCTCCGTGACATCACTTCTTTAGGGAGGCTTCAGTCCTGTTAAAAGATAGAAATGTCTTATATACATTAGTGAACAGAAAAAACAAAAATATTAAATGTAAATGCATAACACAATACCTGGCACATAGTAGGCAACTAATATTTTTTGGTTGATTGACTGACAGACATATGGAAGGTATCAGGACATGTATTGGATCCAGACTTTTTTTTTCACAATGTCTGAATTCAGGCATCCTGACTGAGGCAAGGGCATGAATTTAAGGATTACCTAATGATCATTTAGATTAGACTGGCTTTAAGAGCTGGACAGCTTCTTGTGCATGGGAATAGACAATCTGTAGAAAAAAAGAAGAGAACAAAGGTAGCAAGTGAGGTATGTGCTTCCTTGCTTCAAGCTATTGCTTGAATGAACAGTTTCAAAACAGAACTTAAGCCAAGCTGGCTTCTGTAATTGGCCCTTCGTGCCTCCAACCCTTAGAGATCACTGATGTCTTTTAGTAATGTCATTGCATTGCTCCTGCCTGACTGGGCTGCCCAGTTGTATAGTCTTCCAATAAACGCATCATCTTCGCCAGATAGTAGCCATTGCCAGGGACAGCTCTGCTAGTCACACAGATTATGGAGCTTGTCTGGTTCAGGCTTAAAGTCTAGCGTAGGCAATCTTTTCTATACCAAAAAACAAACAAACAAAAAAATCCCAACCCAGAGATATTTTATAGCATTATTAGAAAAGCAGATGTTCTTGCTTTAGGCTTTGGGTCAGTAGTAGCCTTCCCTGGGGGAAAGGGGAGAGACTTATCCTTGCTGTTTGCTTTTCCTTTATGAATGGCTCACCTATTCTTCTTTAGAATCTAGGCTAGAGGGCCTTTCCACCCCCAAAAGATATTTCTTTGTCCCAGGCAACAAGTACCCAGGGACTCAGAACAGGTTTCTCTTAGCTAGCTAATTCCCTTAAGCTTAATTTTTAATTTGTAATAATTTTTCTGGCTCCTGGGGTTTGAGTTCTCTTGGGCAAACTTATTCCAGGTTGTGGTGAGCTACCTATAAACCTTAAGATTTTATTTTTTAAAGGCTAAGCTACACCCACTTAAGGATTTTGGCCCATTAATTGACAAGGGGCTCTAAGGTGCCAGGGTCTTCCATTATCTAAACTCTAATCCCTTCTGCTCTCCCAAGTAGTAGAGCAGAGAGAGCAATGTCATCAAGGTAAAGGGAGATCCATAGGATAAGGTCATTCTTTGTCTTTCCTACAGGCCTAGCCTATCTCTTTATATGCAGATACAGTTGGCAAATGCTTAAAATAAAGGTTTTCCACTTACCCTTATGATTTTTATTGCTGTTTTTCAAATGTATGTAGTGATTTTTAATATACAATATCATTTAATTTATAGTAGCTTTTAATTTGTTATTATTTAATTTATAGTAGCTTTTTGTTATGCATTTTTTTCAAAAGACAGAATCTAGTATCTTAATAAACTCACTACTTGGACTGAAAGAAGGCTTGAGTGGTCCAATTCTTTCGAGGCAGACCTCCACCCTGTAACCCTTGCATTTCAGGGTTCCCAGCACCCCTAGACCTCAACAGGCATATATACCTGTTGTATATGTCATAACCACAAACAAAGGTCCAATACATGCCAGGATATTCATAGCAGTACTCTTTGTGATAGCAAAAAAATTGGAAACAAAGTAGTTGCCCATCACTTGGGATACAGCTGAAAAAATTATAGAATATCAATGTAATGGAACTGTATTGTATAATAAGAAATGATAAATATATTTGAGGAGTTCAGAGAAACAAGATCTGCACGAAATTTAGAAAGATAAGCAGAACAAATATGCAGTAAGTAAAATATATAAAATGGAATTATTACTAAAAAGTCAAACTCTTGAGTATCAAGCAGTCAAGCAACCAATAAACATTTAAGTGCTTACTCTGTGTCAAGAACTGTGCTAACCACTACGGACACAAAAGAAAGACAAAAACCACAACTGTCCCTTCCCTCAATGAACTTACACACATTATAATAGGGAAGACAACATGTAAACAAATAGGTACATGCAAAATACATACTAAGCATAAACCAGATGGCTCAAGTGGCGAGGCAGACTAGAAGACCTCCTGCAGAAAATGGTATTTGAGCTGGGGCTTGAAAGAATTTAGGAATATCAAGAGGCAGATAAGAGAAGTCGAATTCTGAACATGGGTGACAGCCAATGAACAGGTACAATGTCAGCAGATGGAATGTTGTGTTCAAGGAACAGCAAGTAAATCAGTATCACTTTGTCATGGAGTTTGTGAAGGGAACTAATGTTTATGGAAAACTGGAAAAATAGGAAGGGGCTAGTTTGTAAAGAACCTCAAATGCCAAATGGAGGATTTTATATCTGACCCTGGAGATAAGACAGGACCCTCAGAGTGTACTGAACAGGGAGTGATAAAATCAGACTTATGCTTTAGGAAAACCATTAGCAGCTGTCAAGAGGATGTGAGGAGAAACTTGAAGCAAGAAGACCAATTAGGAGGCTATTATGATAGACCAGGCAAAAGGTGACTCCGAACTAGAGTGATGGCTGTTTGAGTGGAGAGAAGGGGACTGTAAAATTGGAAACTTATTTTAATTCTCTTTTTAAGACTTAATCAAGCTGGCGTGTGTTTAATACTCTCCTAAGGCCGTGGAAGTCCAAACTCCATACTTTTGTAACTTCACCACTACAATCCCAAGAAATCTGATTAAAGGCCAAGCTTCTGTCTTGTAATTACCTCCACTTAGGACTCAATTTTATTGTGATTGAATGTTCACCCTTTTATTGCCTACCTTTGTAATGTCTACCCCAAGCATGTGAAGATTTCTGCAGTAGAATAGGTGGATAAGAACAACTTCTTTCAAGGGCTTTGAAGTCAGCTGAGCTTGGTAGACAAAAAAGCCATCAAAGTCATCCACTGCATCCTGGGTCTTCGCCAGTCTTCTGACTTTGGTCTTGCCACTGGACTTCAATGACTCTGGAAGAGAGAGTAAGGCTGATGACTTTGTGTAACTCTACCTCACTCAAATCCAATTCACACTCAAGTAAAGAACTTACCTGTGATGTTATTGGTCTTCTTTAAAAACTAAGGACAAATAACAACCATCTTTGTAACCTCACTCACTACTCCCTTATCCTGAATTCAAGTTGCATTTCAGACTACACCAGTCTGCAGACTAATCCTGTCACTTGAGGATTATTCTCATCTCCCAATAAGGAAGTAATGGGGAAGAACTAAAGTGACTCATAACTCACCTCCTCATTAAAATGTCTACAAATTGGGTTTATCATGATATAATGTCATCAATAACCAATCAGAAGACAACTTCTACTGCTCTGTCATCATGCTAATTGTTATAAAAAACCTTGTCAGCCCTCACTCAGGGTCTTTGGACATTGACAGAGGCAACTGAACCAATTTAGAGGTTACTTCTTTTTGTTGTTCAGTGTTTTTCAGCCATGTCCAACTGTTTGTGACCCCATTTGGGGTTTTCTTGAGAAAAATAATAAAGCAATTTGCCATTTCCTTCTCCAGCTCATTTTACAGATGAGAACATTGAGGCAAACAGGGTGAAGTGACTTGCCTAGGGCCACACAGCTAGTAAGTGTCCCAGGCAAGATTTGAATTCAGGAAGTCTTCCTTACTCCAGGTCAGGTACTCTATCCACTGTGCCACCTAGCTGCCCCTGGTTATAGTGCTAGCCTAACTAATAAATTGATCATGTTCAACCTCGTCTCTTAGTTTACCTTAATTTTCAAACATAATAGGATTCATGGAAAATGTTGGGCAATTTATTGGATATGTGAGATGAATGAGAGTAAGGAGACAGGTTGTAAACCTGGAACACCAGAAAGACGGTAGTTCCCTCAACAGGAAAACAATGAAGTTCACAAGGTCGGAGGGGAAGGTGAGGTGATTTTTTTTTTTTTATATTTTTTTCCAACAACATGGACATTTTTAACATTCATTTTTTAGAATTCTGAATTCCAAATTTTCTACTTCCCCTGAAGGCAGGCAATTTGATATAGATTATACATGTGCAGTCATGGAAAATATTTCCATATTAGCCATGTTGCAGAAGAAAACACACCCTCCCCCCCAAAAAAAGGAAAATAAAGTAAAATAAGTATGCTTCGATATACATTTAGACTTCGTCAGTTCTTTCTCTAGAGGTGGATAGCACATTTCATCATAAGTCCTTTGAATTATTTTGGATCACTGGATTGCTGAGCATAGCTAAGTCATTCACATTTGATCATCATATAGTATTGCTATTACTATGTACAGTGTTCTGGTTCTACTAACTTCACTTTGCATCAGTTCATATAATTTCCCAGGTTTTTCTGAAATCATCTTGCTCATCATTTCTTATAGCACAACAGTATTCCATAGCAATCATATGCCACAATTTATTCAGCCACTCCCCAACTGACGGGGGCATCCCTTCAACTTCCAATTCTTTGCCACCACTAAAAGAACTGCTATAAATATTTGTGTACATATAGGTCCTTTTCCTTTTGTTTTCTTTTTTTTTTTTTAAACTTTCCCTGGGATACAGACCTGCCTGGTAGTAGGATTGCTGGGTCAAAGGGTATGCAGTTTTACAGCCCTTTGGGCATAGTTCCAAATTGCTTTCCAGGATGGCTGGAACAGTTCACAACTCCACCAACAGTGTGTAAGCGTACCAATTTTTCCATACCCCCCTACATCATTTATCATTTTCCTTTTCTGTCATATTAGCAAATCTGATAGGTGTGAGATGGTACCTCAGAGTTGTTTTAATTTATAGTGATTCAGAGCACTTTTTGTAAGACTATAAATAACTTTGACTTCTTCTGAAAACTGCCTGTTGATAACCTTTGACCATTTATCAATTGGGGAATGACTTGTATTCTTATAAATTTGACTCAGTTGTCTATATATTTGAGAAATGATGCCTTTATCAGAGAAACATTATAAAAAAAATTTCCCCCAGTTTTCTGCTTTCCTTGGCTGCATTAATTTTGTTTGTGTAAAATGTTTTTAATTTGCTATAATCAAAATTATCCATTTTACTTCCTATAATGCTCTCTGTCTTGTTTGGTTATAAATTCTTCCCTTATCCATAGATCTGACAAGTAAGATATCACATGCTCTCCTAATTTGCTTATGGTATACTCCTTCTAACTATCCTAATAATGATAAAGTTCTTAGGAATTACAAGTATCACCTTCCCCGGTAAAAACGTAAACTGTTAAACTTTATTGAAATCTGTTATGGTTTCTCTTTCCTGCTTACCTTTTTATGCTTCTCTTGAGTCTTGCATTTAAAAATTAAAATTTCTATTCAGTTCTGGTCTTTTCATAAGGAATACTCGAAAGTCCTCTATTTCATTCAATATCCATTTTTTTTCCCCATGAGGGATTATACTCAGTTTTGATGGGTTGGCTATTCTTGGCTGCAATTCTAGATCTTTTGCCTCTGGAATATCACATTCTAAATCTTCTGATCCTTTAATATAAAATCTGCTAAATCTTACTTTATCCTGACTGTGGCTCCATGATATTTGAATTATTTCTTTTTGGCTGTTTGCAGTCTTTTTTCTTTGACCTGGGAGTTCTGGAATGTGGCTATAAAATTCCTGGGAGTTTTCATTTTGGCATCTCTTTCAAGAGGTGCTTAGTGTATTCTTTTGATTTCTATTTTATCCCCTAGTTATAGAATATGAGGGCAGTTTTCCTCGATAATTTCTTGAAAGATGATGACTAGGCTCTTTTTTTGATCATAGCTTTCAGACAGTTCAACAATTCTTAAATTATCTCTCCTTGATCTAGTTTTCCAATGAGATGTTTCACATTTTCTTCTATTTTTTTTTCATTCTTTTGATTTTGTTTTATTGTTTCTTGATGTGTCATGGAGTCATTAGCTTCCACTTGCCCAATTCTAATTTAAAAGGAATTATTTCCTTCAATAAGGTTTTGTACCTCCTTTTCCATTTGGCCAATTTAACTTTTTCTTTTTTTTTTTTTTTTGGCAAGGTAATCAGGATTAAGTGACTTACCCATGGTCACATAGCCAGTGTCAGGTGTCTGAGGCCAGATTTGAATTCAGGTTCTCCTGACTCCAGGATCTGTGCTCTATCCACTGTGCCACCTAGCTGTCCCTTAATTTTGCTTTTTTAAAAATTCTTTTCTTCAGTGAATTTTTGTACCTCTGTTTCCATTTGGCCAATTCTGCTTTTATTTTTGTTTATTTTGTTTTTTTAGGCATTTGGGGTTAAGTGACTTGCCCAAGGTCACATAGCTGGTAAATATCAAGCATTTGGTCTGAGGCCGGATTTGAACTCAGGTCCTCCTGATTTCAGGGTCACTGCTCTATCCATTGCTCCACCTAGCTGCCCCCCAATTCCGCTTTTAAAGTTTTTCTCTTCAATGAATTTTGTGCCTCTTTTACTAGTTGGCCATTTCTGCTTTTTAAGGTGTTTTCCTTTTTTTTTTTTCCCATTCCTTCTTTACCAAGCTGTTGACTCTCTTTTCATAATTACCTTGTATCACTTTAATTTTTTTCCCCAATTTTTCCTCTACCTCTCTCATTTGACTTTTAAAATTATCTTTGAGCTCTTCCAGAAATTCTTTTTTTTCCTTTTTTTGTCCTGTGACCAATTCACATTTTTCCTTGAGGTTTTGCATGTAGCTCTCTTGATTTCACTGTCTTTTTCTGAGTTTTGTGTTTTGATCTTCCCTGTGACCACAGTAACTTGTTTGCTCATTTTCCAGCCTATTTCTTGACTTATAACTTCATGTTAAAGTTGGGCTGTGCTCTCAGGTGGACGGGACACCATTCTAAGCTTCAGGTTTTTCATGCTGCTGTTTTCAGAACAAGTATGGGGAGGGGGTGTGCTGGAAGTTTTCAGTTCTTCCAAGGTGGTATGATCTAAAGAGAGGTGTGGTCACTGTTCTCCTGGCCTATACGATCTGGTCCGTGTGCTTTTTCCACCCTGGAACTTTGACTAGGGCCCCTGCACCTCTACAGCCACAGGAGCTAGTGAGCTAGTGAGCTAGTGTTTCTCTTTGCCCCGGACTTTCACCCAGAGCTGTGTAGGGGTAATGCAACAGGGTCCTGCACCTAGTGCCAGCAAAGGGTCCTCTGTAATCTCCTTCTGACCAGTTGCCCAACCCCCTTGCCATCTGTGGGTTGAGAGCGCCCAAAGCTGCTCTTGTTGCTGATGCAGCTATCTCCAAGGCCTGCTGCTGGCTTGCCAGGATGCAGCCTGTGTAGCACAGCAAGCCCAACCACCATCTCGGTGAGACAGATGTTTTCCGTCAACCTCCTAAATTGTCTTGCCCTGGAAAATTATTTCACCCTGACCTTTTGTTGGTTCTGCTAGTGTAGAATTTGTTTTGAGGTGTTACTTTAAAGTTGCTAGGAGGGAAATCTGGGAGAGCTCAGGTAATCCCTGCCTTTACTTTGCCACCTGTGAGTTCTGTTTTAAACATACTGAGTTTGATATGCTTACAAGGCATCCAGTTAGGCAGTTGCAAACATCAGATTGAAGCTCAAGAGAGTGACTAGGGCTGAGTATATAGATCTAATAGTCCATCTTGATAGGGATTATAATTGAACTCATAGAAACTGATGACATCACCAAATGAGATACTACACCAAAAAAGAGAAGGCATAGGGGAAACTCTTGAGAAGGGTGAAGATCCAGCAAAAGAGACTGGGAAGGAACAGCAAGAAAAGTAGGAAAACTAAAAGAAAACAGTACTCTGAAAACCCCCAGTGGAAAGAAAATCCAGGGGGAGAAGGTGAACAACCATGTCAGAGACTACAGAAAGATCAAGAAAGACCTTTCCCAAAAGCCAGGATGCATGTCAGACTACACCTAGTGTTTATTAACTTTTCTATCAAAAATTACAAGATAGGTCACTTTTCCTAAGGAACCCACCAACCCATTCCTCTTTGTGGTTTTTTTGTTTGTTTGTTTGTTTTTTTGATGAGGCAATTGGGGTTAAGTGACTTGCCCAGAGTCATACAGCTAGTGAGTGTTATGTGTCTGAGGCCTAATTTGAACTCAGGTCCTCCTGACTCCAGAGCCAGTGCTCTATCCACTGCACCACCTAGCTGCCCCTCCATTCCTCTCTGTTAATGAAGATGAGAGCCAGAAAAGAATTTTCCTTTTTTGGTTCCGCTAGCTTTTGAAGGGTGGAATTGTCATTAAGGCAAGTAGAACTTATGAGCTGCTCTGCTTTTAGCAGAGAGAGCTCTGGCAGATGTCCAACCAACTGAAGTCTCCCCTCACTACTGCATCATGCCCCTATGACACATGTGTGAGCTACTTCCCAAACAAATCTTTTTCCTTCTGTTATGGTAGAATGTGGTATATGTTACACAGCAAAACTGTTTCTATTTCTCCTTCAACTAGGTGCTTTACATCTTCTCCCCACACCTACACCCAGTTCCTCAGATGATTATAGCTTCTTAATATACCCTTGTTCAGGACTGGGTCTGACTCAGGCCAGTTCCCTGGTAGTTTAGGTTCAATATTAGAACAAAAGGAGAAACCTGTGTGATTCAGCATTAAGGAAAAAAAAAAGATTTACTTAGTCTTGGCAGGAGAATATCAATAAGGATAGGCACTGAAGACAGTTTAAGTTGATTCAGCTGAGTGACACTCCTTTGCCTCTAAAGTCTTCTGTTTGACTTTTTAAAGCTCATCACAACCTGCTTCCTTCCTACCTTTCTTACACATTTCTCCTTGCCTCAAATTCTACAATCCAGTCCTACTGGATTGTACAGCGGATAGAGTGCTGGCTCTGGGGTCAAGAAGACTTGAGTTTAAATCCAGGCCCAGACACTCATTAACTGTGTGACCTTGGGCAAATCACCTAACCTGCCTGCCTCACTTTCCTCAATTATAAATGGGAATCATAATAGCACCTACCTCCCAGGATTGTAGTAAGGCTCAAGTGAGATAATTTTAAAGCACTTAGCACAGTGCAAAGCACACAATAGGTGCTTGTAAGATAAACGTTTGTTCTTTCTTCTCTTCCCCCTTCAGCACATATGATATGAGCTATCTTGTCTCACATATATGTAACACACTCCCTTATCACCTTAGTCTCTTGGAATTCCTGCTTTTCTCAGCTCAAATAACAGTTCTAAGTAAATGAAGCCATTTCTGCTCTCTTAGACTGCTTGTGATCTCCTTCACACAACTACCTTGTATTCATTTTGTATATCTCATGTATCCATGTTGTCTCCCCATAGTTCTGTGAGACCAGGGACTAACTACTTCATTTTAGTCTCTGTATCCTCAAGGATTAGCACAGTACCCAGCACACAGTAAGTGTATAATAAGTCTTACTGATTGATTTACAATGCTACTAAATCTGCCTTCCTCTCCTTTATTTATTCCGTGCCTTCTGAATAATTAGAGCTAGCATTTATACAGTGCTTTAATGTTTGCAAAGTTTGTTATCTCATTTGATCATCACAAAAACCTATGAGGCAGGTGTTATTATCCCCATTTTACAGGTGAGAAAATTGAAGCTTAGGAAGGGTGATGTGCTCAGGGTCACACAGATAGTATCTGAGGCAGAATTTTTTTTCTTTCATTTTTAAATTGCAGTTTTTCAGTTAATGAAAATACACCTTCTCTTCCAACAACACCCCATGTGAAGAAGAAAAGAAAATCGTTGTAACAAACATGCACAGTCAAGCAAAACTAATTCACACATTGGCCACGTCCAAAAGAAAATGTCTAAATCTGTACCCGCAGACCCTATCTCTCTCAAGAGGTGGGTAGCCTGTGTTTCATCATAAGTCCTCTGGAACTGTGGTTGGTCTTTGTGTTGATCAGAGTTCTTAATTCTTAAGTCTTTTCAAAGTTGTTTGTCTTTACGATATGTAGTAAATTGTTCATCTGGTTATTTACTTTACTCTGCATCAGTTCAAAAAAGTCTTTCTAGGTTTCTGTGAAACCATCCCCTTTATAATTTTCTTAGAGCACAATTGTATTCCATTGCCTTCATATACTATAATTTATGTGACCATCCCCATTTGATGGGTACTACTTTTAATATCCAAGACTTATGGGTCTTTTTCCTCTTTCTTTGATCTCTTTGAGATATAGACCAGTGGTATCACTGGGTCAAAGGTATGCATGGTTTATTAACCTTTGGGGAATAGTTCCAAATTCTTTTCCAGAACAGCTGGCCTAGTTCACAGCTTCACCAACAATTCATTAGCATACCTGTTTTACCACACCCCTCTAGCATTTGTCATTTTCCTTTTTTGCCAGTGTAGTTAATCTGATAGGTGTGAGGCGATACCTCAGAGCTGTTTTTAATTTGAAGGGTTTGGAGTATTGTTTCACATGGTTATTGACAGCTTGGATTTTTGACTCTAAAGACTGCCTATTCGTATCCTTTGACCAATTATCATTTGGGGAATGGCTCAGGCAGTGTGCTGAGTACTTTACAGTTATTATCTTATTTGATCCTCATAACAACACCATGAGGTAGGTACTTTTATTATTTACATTTTGAGATGAGGAAACTGAAACAAACAGGAATTGAGCAATCTGTTCAGGGTAAAACAGCTAAGTGTCTGAGGCTGCCTTTGAACTCAGGTCTTTCTGACTGTAGGCTCAGTTTTATCCACTGCATAACACAATCAGCTTCTCATACACCTTAGAAATGAGAAATTTGCTGCAAAGATTTTTCCCCCTGTTACCTGCTTCTAATTTTATCTGCATTAGTTTTGTTGGTGCAAAAACTTTTATGTTTCCAAACTGTCCATTTTACCTTCTATGATGCTCTCTACCCCTTGATTTGTCATGAATTCTTCCCCGTGCTCATCAGAGGCAGAATTTTAATATAAGTCTCCTTTATTCAAGTTTCAGCACCCTATCCTGTATGCCCGTTTCTGTTATGGGTCTCAACCCACCAAGTCTTAGTGATAACTATTGTCAAATTTGTCCCTGTGTGTTAGGCTGTTTGGTTCACATTGTTAC
The DNA here is from genome assembly GCF_900497805.2 of Vombatus ursinus. Classification (NCBI taxonomy): domain Eukaryota; kingdom Metazoa; phylum Chordata; class Mammalia; order Diprotodontia; family Vombatidae; genus Vombatus; species Vombatus ursinus. Next base: position 3,229,522 of record NW_020951391.1, on the reverse strand, counting down.
CAATACTTTGTATATCTATATATAAACATTTAAGGCTATGTAGTTTATTTCTGGATATTTTTTTGTATTTTGTGTAACATTAACTACTGGTATCTCTATTACAATTTTCCTGTGTTACAGTGGCTACTCTTTATGATATCTAGCTTATTAAATATACTTAAGTATATTTCTCCTTGCCATTCTTTTTTACTTTTAAGCCACTTTGCTTATATTCCAGGCAAATGTGTTTTTACCAGACATTGTTGGCTGTAGTGCATCCCTGAAATAAGAACCCAGTATTCCTTTTTTTTTTTTTAAATTTTTAAACAGAATTTCAGATCTGGTCCTCATCGTCTTCTTTACCAGCTGTCCATTAACAAAATCTGATTCTCCCTTCTGAGGCATCAGAGAGGTAGCCATGATGAAAGTATTACTATACCCATCAGTTTTTCAGTTTCATAACCCTTCAGACTTCATAGAGCTTTCTAGATTCTTACAATAGTATTATTTGTCCCAACATTAATCATCTGAAGTGGGACAGTTACACGGTTAGATAATTCTCCGCTAAGTTGTACATATGTGACCCATGAAGACAGCATATTCTTTTGATTCTTGTAAGGCCAATAAACAACTGTCCAAGTACCACTAAGCAGGGAGTTATCAGCTACCACTTTTCCATTTTTCTTCTTCTTCTTATTGGATAATAGACAGCTATAGTTCCATGTTGTTATTTCTTGCAAAGTAAGCAATTGCTTTCTCAGAGAGATGAAGCTATGAGAAAGGGTTCACATTTACTACTCAGAAAAACTGATTGTAGGATTGAATTAAATTAGCTTTCAGTGTTCAGTGCTCCTTCTTGTGCCATATTATTTCCCTCCTCCAATCTCCTAAACAAAGGTCAGGAATCTGCTTGGTGTCTTTAGATCTTTTCCCTTTGTTTCTAACCTATCTTGTTTTATTTTGTAAGGAACACTTCATTTTTCTGGAAAACTTGGAGAGCCAAGAGTATTCCCTTGAGCAGGAGCAATGGACTGTTCCAGAGGGACAGATTTTGATGTAAAGAAAAACTTCCTAAAGATTAGAGCTGTCCAAAAGTAATCAAATCAACACTACCAAAACACTCCTCCCTGACCATCATTCCTCCTGTAAGTGTTGTCTTGCTTTTTCAGAAAGGGAACTCCTTGAGAGCAAGGACTGTCTTGCTTGTATTTGTATGATGTGAAAATTAATTATTGAGCCTGTATTTTATATTTTATTGCACTCTGTAATTGATTCTAATCTGTAACCATATTTCGTATTCTATGTAAGAAATCTATGCCTTTTCTTTGTCTACGAATGAAGAAGCTCATGAGTTAAAAAAATTCAGTCTTCCTCTCTCAAGTTAGATGCAAAGGTTTAAGCTTTCCCACAATCACTGCTAATTAAAGAAAAAGTCTGAACTAAAGTTTAGGAGTTCAATACTCTCATAAAGCACTTTAAAGGAACTGTTATTCTAGCACTACCTACAAATCATGTTGTGCCTCCTAACTCCAGGATATCTGTGTGCTATCCCTGAGAGCAGACAAGTTGACTTTGTCCCATCTTAGCCTCATCCTTGCCAATTAAAGATGGTCTTATCTCATTCTCAGGCACCTGTAAGTCTGCTATGCCTGGTCCACTATCAACACATCACCATCAGCTAAGTACCTTCTGAATATTCAGTCAGATATAACCTGGTGTTTAAAATTGTACATAAAAATCTCATTACCTTTCATGGAATAGCAGAAGGGTAATCATTATATTACAAAGATAAACCTTAAAATAATCCTGGAGAACTCAACCAATCAACTATACTGGAAATGAATGACTCTAACAATCAGTCAGTCAGTCAACTAGCATTTATTAATCACTATATAACAGGCTCTGTAGTAAGCACTGGGGATATAAATAAAGGTACAAACCATAACCAATCAATCCTTTGTCTCAAGGAGCTCAGTCTAATCAGGGAAAAACAAGATATAGACAGGATAAACTGGGAGTCAACTCAGAGACAGTGCTGAGATTAAGGGAGGACTGGAAAAGGCTTATTACAGAAGATGGAATTCTAGCTAAGAGCTGCATCACTATCAGGATGCAACTGGTCCCACAAATCCATAAAAAGCATTTCTGTAAGACAGAGAGAGTGTGTCGTGTGTGTGTGTGTGTGTGTGTGTGTGTGTGTGTGTGTGTGTGTATGTGTGTGCCTCACTGTGAAAACCCCTTGCCTTAACATAACCAATTATGATTCCTCATCCCCATGATGTTGCCAGCCCTATGATCTCCTCACCTCTTCTGTTCTATTCTTTGTTCTATGCTTATCAAAAGGAGTTGCATCTTCAGTTCTTGGTCTTTGCCTAGAAACTGAGGCAAGTCATTGATCTCTTTATAAATAGGTTCAGTGCCCTAGTAGTAAACTGTTATATTGCTTAGAGAGAATATGCCTCAATCTATCTTTTTATTGAATTTCAGTTGAGACAATCCCCAGTGCTTAGCACAATGCCTGGCAGTAGAAAGCTCTGACAAAGTGAAAGAGGCAGCCTCAGATGGTAGTTAGTGAATTCTTGAGTGGTGGAGTTTTTCAAGCAGAAATTAATAAATGTTATTATTAGGTAGAAGCAGTTAATTGCATCTACTTCTTTTCAAAGTACTTTTCACTTGATACTTCACCCAAGAGGAGTGGTAAATCAGCAATATCACTGGATAACAACAAATATAGTAGAAGATTAATTTAACTAGAAACCAGTGAATCTGAGTTCTAGTTCCCACTCTACTGTATCTGGATTTGTGAGACTTAATTTTTCTGATGTTAAATTTTCCCCACTAGAAAATGAAGGGTTGGATGAAATGGTAGTAGTATAAATAAAAAGAAAACTAGTATAAATGCTTCCAAAATTCCAGGTAACTGACTTAGAATATTATATTGATTTTGAAATAATTCCTCTACAACAAAAGTCTGGAGAGGAAATAACTCATTAAGATGCCATTTGGACTTGTCCTTTCCTGCATTTAGATTCTGTGATATCCAATTCAAGAAGTTCATCTCCAATAGCTGGGGAATTATTTGAAAAGCTATGTTAGAAAAAATAGACATTTACATAATTTAAACACTAAGCTAATGTTTTTTTGATATTTTCGTTAACAGCAGTTTTTTACAAAAAATATAAACAATATTTTAATATTTTAATTATTTCAGCTATATATGTAGATAGAGGGGCAGGGAAGTTTAGCTGGAGAAATACGAAAAATGTAGCATGCCTGAAAAGAACTAAAAATTTTATCAGCTCACAAAAATTATTTCTTAGCCAGCTATCTATTCCCCACCCATGTGAAGTTTCAAAAAGAGTGAAATAAATGTAATAAGCACACTTGAATACTCACTCTGCATGTATTTATAGCTGTAGGCAAGGAAAAATTAATATATATAATAATACATATGGTTAATGTTTAATTATTATTACAGGTGATCCAATATTGTCATCTTTTAAAAACTAATATAAATGCTTCTAACAGACTACACAAACACATTTTTCCTCTTCTATATGTCTAATATAGTCACTAAGACTCACCCATGAAAGCTCCAAGGATGCTTATCCAAATTCCCACTCCCACTGAAAAGTCAAATCCTCAGAGCTTGGCTGTGTCTTCCCTGAAGGGTTCTAGGGGTAACCCTGAAGACTCAACAAGACGTGTTTCCCACAAAGATTATCAGCCAAGGTTAGCCAGGTCAAATAGTTATTGGTTTTTTTGTTTTGTTTTGAGAAAGGGTTATTTTCCAAAATGGTACAGTAACACAGGTGGTATAACTGTTGTACAAAGTCTGGGGAAGAGTGGCCTCAAACTTAGCAGATGTGTCAGAGGAATAACTCACACAGCTCCCTGTTTCTCAAAGTCCTTTCATCTTCTCTATCGAATGCTCAGGAAGTTCCCCTTAAGCACAGAAGATCTATCTTCCATTTGTCCATGGCTCCTGATGCATGATACAGTTGATGAGAAGACGTAGTTTTGGACAATGATGGGAAATCCAATGTTCTCCAAATCCTTCTAAACTGGAAAGCGCCCACCTGTGGGGCGAGGTGTGGGGGAATGGGACTCTCCCTCCTTCCAGGCAGTTCCTCAGGGATATACTAGAAAGCCAGAGGCTCCAATTCTGGAATCCAATCCCCTTTCCACTTGCTGGATAATTTATAGATGACCTTTGGGTGTGCCTAAGTTTCCTCTAATTATTAGAACAGACTTCCTGTCTGGCATCATTTCATTTCACCCAGAGGTTTTCAAAAACTCTTCACTCTTAGTCTGTGGTCTTTTAATTGATTGATTAAGACTTGTTTTCATCTAGTTAACACATCAAAGCTAAAATGGGGTGAAATAGTTTGGATTTCATTTATATAAATAACATTTACTGACTTAAGATCATAGGGTCCATTGGTTCCCAAAGTTAATCAGCAAAGATTTAGGGCAAGGGTGGGGATCCTGCAGCCTCAAGGCCACAGGTGGCTGTCTAGGTCCTCAAGTGTTGGCCTTTTGACTGAATCCAAACTTCAAATAACAAATCTCCATAATAAAAGGATTTGTTCAGTAAAACTTGGACTCAGTCAAAAGGCTGAACCCAAGGACCTAGAAGACCACATGTGGCCTCGAGACCACAGGCTCCCCACCCCAGATTTAAGGTATAGTACATATTCCCTACAGAAGTTTTACTCTACAAAGGTCATCATCTAGTTCTACGTATTTCAAAGTGAAGTCATCTCAATAAATAATAATAAATAATAAATATTTATTAATTACCTACGGACCAAGACTGCTATGCATTAAGGATATAAGCCCCACCCCCAAAATAAAACAAAACAAAACCCTCTGTCCCCTAGGAAGTTACAGTCAACATGCAAACATAAACAAGATAATATATAGGATAAATTGGAAATAATCTCACAGGGAAGGAACTAGCATCAAGAAGAATCAGAAAAAAGGCTTCTTGCAGAAGGTGGGGTTTTAGCTGAGACTAAGGAAGGAAGCTAAGAGACAGATATGAAAAAGGAGGGCATTCCCTGAAAGGAGGAGATGCAATAAAAGGCAGTCAGGCTGAAATGTCTTGTTTGAGAAACAGGAAGGTCAGTGTCACTAGAACATAGGTGGAGGCAGAGTAAAGTGTAAGATGACCGGAAAGGTAGGAAAGGGCCCGATTGTAAAAACCTTTTAATGTCAAAAAGGGTGGATTTTACATTTGATCCTGCCACTGGAGTTTACTGAGGGGGGGGGAGACTGGATGTGGGAGATGAAGTGGTCAGACCTGCCATTTTGAAAGATTAATTTGACTGGGGAGGGGGGCGGATTTAAAAAAATACTTAACTCAAATTCAAAGTAAAACTTGATTAATTTTGACTTTGCTAACTAATTAGCAGTTTGTAATATTATGCACGGGGACTATCCTAATGTTTCCCTTTGCTCCTTTATCTGAAGAAAGTATTTGCTCAGAGTACAAAGGATTTCAAGGAAGACATTTTAAACTACTTTCAGAGAACAAACTATCTTCAAGTGTGGACCCTATGTACTATCCGTCTGTTGGATATTTGTTGTGCTAATTACAAACCATTTTGATGATTTCCTTAAAGCAGATACACCTAAGGAATTCGACTTTGCAACATTTTTATCAGTTTGATACTTTGAACCTCATTTTTCTTTAAAGGTCACTTTTTAAAAAAGTGATTTTGGCTTAACTAGTTAATTTTCATGTTCTAGAGGAGGCAGGAACTCAGAGTGGTGTAGCCCTTCTCTAAGCATTTCTAGAAGGCTTTGGGACTCATCAATTGCCCTCCTTCCCACTCCATCCTATTCCCCCCAAAAGTGCGGTAAAAAAAACCGGCCTAAGATTTCCACGTTGAGATCAGGACTCTCTTCAGGGAAGAGATGACAGCGGCCTAGAAGTGGCTGGGGGCCGGGCCGGGTCCGGCTGAAGGGGCCTAGGATTCCAGGTCGTCGGGTACTTACTCCCAGCCAGGCCTGCCTTTCCTCTCTTGGGCTGGATGACCGATCCTACGGTTCTCTTCCGCTCGGGAAAGAGTCCTGGGTCCCGGGACGGAAACGGGCATTCCCCGTAATTCAGAAGACTCCCAACCCAGAGAACGGCCAGACCCAGGCATTACCCTCCCGCCAACTGACCCGCCCAACTCCGCAGCAATTACTGGATCGGGATCCCGACAGTTCAGAAAGGAGCGCGGGAGTGCTTAGCCTCACAGGCAAACCTTTTCCCCGCCCCCTGAGGCCTCCGATTGGTCCCGGGGTGGACTTGGGACGCCGGGACGTGTCGCGTCACTTCCGCCCGGGCCCGCCATCTTGTTCCCAGGGGCAGTTGGCGGAAGAGATCGTGCTCCCTAGTCGCCTGCTTGCCTTGTTCCGGGAGTTGCTCTGGCCCGCATCCCAGTTCCCAGCTTCGGCGTGGGGTTCCCTCCTCCAGTCCCCCCTCACCCCGCCTTGGCCGGGGCGGAACAGCGAGGGGGCCCCCCGCTCCTCCCGTCGGCGTTCCATGGAGTAGGATCCCGGACCGTTCTGCCGAGCGAGAGCGAGAGGCCGAGCTTCGCCGCGCCCCCACCCCCTCCTCCCCCTCCCTTCCTGCTGCTCCTTCCTGCCCTCCCCCCCGCCTTCCGCCGCAACATGGCGAACAACAGCCCGGCGCTGACAGGCAGCAACTCGCAGCCGCCGCCGCAGCACCAGGCGGCCGCGGCCGCGGCCCAGCAGCAGCAGCAGCAGCAGCAGTGCGGCGGCGGCGGCGCCATTAAGCCCGCCGCCTCGGGCAAGCAGGGGAACGTGCTGCCGCTGTGGGGCAACGAGAAGACCATGAACCTGAACCCCATGATCCTGACCAACATCCTGTCGTCGCCCTACTTCAAGGTGCAGCTCTACGAGCTCAAGACCTACCACGAGGTGGTGGACGAGATCTACTTCAAGGTACGGGGCTCCGAGGCCCAGCCGGGGCCGGGGGCGGGGGCCGCGCGGGGCCGAGGCCCGGAGGTCGGGCCGGGCGGGGGGAGGAGAGCGCGGGGCCCGGGCGGCCGCCCCCCTCCCCTCCCCTCCCGCCCCGCCGGCCGGCGGCTCTCGTGGCTGCGGCCGCCGCCGGGGCGGGGTCGAGCAGAGGCCGGCCGCCCGCCCTGCCTCCCCTCGATTCAGGCTTTGGGGCCTGGACGAGCTTCCTCCGCCTCCCTCCTCCCACCACCCCCAGCCTGCCCCCGGAGCCGGTATCCGGGTAACGCTGATCCCCGCCGGGGGGGGGGGGGGGGGGGGGGGGGGGGGGGGGGGGGGCAGTAACTCGATCCTCCACTTAACCAAGCGCTCTCAGTTATTCCTTTTGACGCGGAGCCTCACCGCACCGATACGACTGGTCTCGGCCACCCCGGGTCCGTGGGCGTACCGACCCCCCGATTGGGCCCCCACCTCGGGTTCTCCCGGAGCCCTGTAGCCTCGGGTTCTCCCTGAACGTGGGGGCTAGTCAGGATCGAGGGGTGGGGGAAAAGGGCAGGGCAGGAGGCCTGCAGACATACCCTGAAGGAGCCGAAAGCGCAGGGGGCACGTGAGCCACCCCCGGCGTGTAGTTGAGGTAGTAAAGGATCGGCTGGGCCCTGGGCTTCAGCGGCAGGGTCGGTGCTGGCTTGGCTGTGCTGGGGCGATAACCTGGCGCCTCCTCACTGCACTCTTGTCTCAGTTCTTGTTTCGTTAGCAGGATTGACTCAGTCTTGCAGCGAGGCTCGGAGCAGCCCAGGGTCGCAGGTAGAGGTATGCACTATTAATCATCCTCAATCGCCTTAAATGCATTTCCCCGGCTAAATGAACAAATAATTAGATTGGTTTGCTTGACCACTGGTTTGGGTCCCTCTTGGCCTGAAGAGTTAGGCCTGCTACCCATAGCTGTGCCTCTTTTTAAGGCTAGGTGTATACCATTTGTCAACTAGGAAATAACTTCTAGGCTTCTTGGTGCTAGAGCATATTTAAGAAAACAAGCTTATTGCTAGGCTTAGCAGTCCTTTTAAATATTTTTAAAAGAATATTTAAGGGTTATTTTGGTTTAATTAAGTGACTTGTAAACTCTCTTTAGACATTAATAGAAACGTGTGTTTAGTAGAACGTTTCTGTTTGTCTTAGGGAAGGTGATTTTAGCAGAAAAGTTTTAACCTTATTTTCTTAGTTTTTTCACTTGACAAGTGTTGCAAAGGCAAGATAATAGTTATTTGACATTTTCAAAGATTCATGCGTTGAGGGATACATGTGCAGCTTTAGGGAGATAAGGAGTATGTTTTGCAGAGTATGATTTGCAGAGGTGTTCTCTTTCTGAGAATAATTTATATTACTAGTCTGTTATGGGTTCAGTTATAGTTTTACAAGCCAGAACTTTTTAAAAAAAAAAATTGCCAGGTAAGCAGTTTTGTTTTTTTTAGTATGGGATGTTACTGGAATAGTATGGGAAATAATACATATACTTTTATCTTCATTTATGACACCAGTGCAATTTTTAAAAATTGAAAATCAGGTTATATAGTGTTCCCTTGTGTCCTCGGTTTTGCTAAAGAATCTGTTCAGATGTATGTGCTAATAATAGTGATAGACATGATTTATATAAAGCATGTGAAGGATGAGATGGAAATATGCAGGTTTGTGTGTTTTATAAATAATAAATCCCAAAGATTTACTCTGAAACTCATTTGTAAAATTAAAAATGTACAATTATCAAATAAGCCCTAATCAAATGATCCCAGAAAAAAAGATTTGAAGGTGTAATAGAATTTATGCTGGACACTCACACCACACTGGTTGGTATTTAACTGAATCTCAACATTCTTTGGGCAGAATAAAATAGTTACACATTGAAAAAGGGAAATGAAAAGTAAGCCGCATGTTGTAATAGAAAGATCACTGGATTTAGCATAAAAAAAGCCTAATGTTGGTGACGCTTGGCCAACAACTAGCTTTGTGACCTTGAGTGAGTCACCTAACCTTTCTTGATCTGTTTTCTTCTCTATAAAATGAGAGCATCAGTTCCACTCTTCTCACCCTCAGGCCACACACCCCAGTACCCTTCCAGTTCAGACATTCTATAAAGGTAGTTTTTAGTGCCATATGACAGCAGATACTGATCATAGATTTATATTGATCAACGAGGAAATATTGCAGATAGATGTTCTTCAGAGTCACTGAAAAATTATTTTAAGGTAATTAATGGTGGGTAAAAACATAGTACTTAGGGTTGAAACATCAATATATTAAAAGGACAGGGCCATTTACCTTTGAAGCACAATGTGAGAAACAATAGTTTTTACTCTATCTAAGAAACTTCTTGGGTTGTGGCTTATTAGAGCTAACATTTTATTTTTTCATTGTTGGTTGGGATATATGTTTCAAGTATCTTTGATAGTAAAAGTTTTATGACATGGTTAAGAGTAATACAAAGCATGACCAAAAATGAGTCCCATTACTTTATAATGTAGAATGTCTTATTACTTTAGTCAAACCTAATACAAAAGTAGAATTAAATCATCATACAACCTAATTAGTGAAGCTTCTTTTAGAAAGCAATGTAATGGGAACAGTGATGGATTTGGATTCAGAGGATCTCTTGGTTCAGATCCTCCCTCTGTTACTACCTATATGTTTGACTAGGTGTCTTCTAAGGAAGGAAGATCCCTTACCAGTCCTATATCCACGATCCTATCTTAATTAAAACCTTGATATAAAGCCCAAAGTATATGTGTGGTTTTTTCCTTAAAAAAATTTTTTTATACTTGTATGCAAATTAATACTGTTTCTGAATAGTTAAAAATGACATATCTTTGTGCTTTGTATTAAAGCAAAGCTTGGTCTGATAAACATATAAATAACAATGCAACTCAAGATTGCATCCCTAAACAGATCTTTATGAAAGGAAAAATATTATAGGTAAACACTGAAAACTAACATTGATTATAAACTATATTCAACTGTTGTACAAGGTAAATTGTGAGGAAAAGTATCTTTGACTTTTATCTGGAACTGGAATGTAAATTTTCACACATTTTGTAAATCTATAGTGTGATTGGTAACAGTTTGACAATTTATACAGGGGTGGTTTTTTGGTTTGGTTTTGTTTTTGCATGTGTACTTTTGCTCCAGAAACATATTGAATTATAATAAGGGTTAATTTAATTTCAGTGTCATTGTTAAGGGTTTAATTTGCTCATTGTGACCCTAAAAAAGAACTTATTAGAGTTAGTCTGTGAAGATGGTTGTGTGGTCACATACATGGCGATTGCAACATTCGAATAGGTTTTCTAATTTAATACATAGTTTTGAGTACAGAAATCTACCAACCACAAAATTTTGATGATATCATTCAGTCTTCTAGGCTACAGAGCTTATGCTCTATAGGCATAAGTACAGAGCATTTTGTGCTTTACTACTGCCCTACAATAAATGTCCTGGCCCAATGTATATTGTGGGCATGTGAATATTAGCAAAGCTGCTTTAATAATTTATTTTAAGCTATTTTTTATGTAGGTTCTGTTTAAGATAGTCATTTGGTATTCTTTTAAAAATCATACTTCTTTCAGAGATACTGTACTGTATTCATAGCTGTAAGAAGAAACAATTTTGTCTAATCCTAGAGTAGATACAGTTTCCAAAGACATTTGAAAGAGCTGCTATGTTAATAGTTTTGGTTTTCTTTTATCAGACATTTAAGCTTAAAGAATGAATGTTGTGATAGTTACCTTCTTGATATTTCCAGGTCACACATGTTGAGCCATGGGAAAAAGGAAGCAGAAAAACAGCAGGCCAGACAGGGATGTGCGGAGGGGTAAGTAGAAGTACGTGCATTCTTAAGTTTTTCTGTGTCTGGTGACAAATTTTAAGTTTACATATTAGAAGTAAAATATACGCCTTTATATCAGTTTGACAGTTGACACACAGGTAGCAATTCTTAGAAGAGAAAAATCTGAATTCAAATGATGAGTAGGGTTAGAAAATAAAACAGTATGATTTTTTTCCTCCCTCTTAGTTTTTTTCTGCTAAGACTCATACCTGCCATTATTATCTAGACCAGGGAATCTTAACTTCTTTTGTCTCATAGACCCTTTGGCAGTCTGGTATGGACCCTTCTCAGAGTAAGAGAATGTATTTGTTGTCCATGTTTATAAATGAAAGAAATTCCAAATTTAGAAAGTAATGAAAACAAATATGTAATTTCCCCCCCTAAGTTCACAGAACCCTTGAAATCTAGCCAAGACCCCAGGTTAAGAACCCTGATCTAGACAGAAGCAACCTTTTGGTGTTAGCTATTGATGCTCATTCTCTTATCTCCCTTCCAAGGTTCGAGGTGTTGGAACAGGAGGAATTGTTTCTACAGCTTTTTGCCTGTTATACAAGTTATTTACTTTGAAACTCACTCGAAAGCAAGTGATGGGTCTCATAACACATACAGATTCTCCATATATTAGGGCCCTTGGATTTATGTATATAAGGTGAGCGCTCATACATGATATTTGCCAGTCCGTGCATCATTGTTAAATAACATACATTTATAGTCTTTTGCAATTCCAGGTACACACAGCCTCCAACAGATCTCTGGGACTGGTTTGAATCCTTCCTTGATGATGAAGAGGTATGTCAGCAAGGGTAATAATTTGTTTTCTTCAGATTTCTGTGGTTGTTTTTTTTTTAATTCTTTTGAGATTTGTATGCTTCCTTATATTTAAATTTATTACACTTAACTATATTATATCCCTTTTCTTAAAACATGGTACAATTTGTTTTTAAATCTTAGTTTAAATTCTTAAAAGTAGTTTTGTTATTTTAAATTTATTTCATACAACAAATTGCCATCTCAGAGCATGTGAGAATAATCTCATTAAAATGTTTGAACTTAAAAATTTTAAGTTTTGTTGTCCCTTGTTAAACTTTGTTTTTCATTTTGACATTTTAGTGGCCCTTATACTTTAGAAAAGTGTAAATTTGTGGCTAAGAAGTAATTTGTTGTTTTTAAGATAATCCATGGTAATAGAAAGACATAGTCTTTCAAGATTCTCATTTCTGCTTTTAATAAAATTTCTTAAGTCTCACTGAGCCCCCGAGCTTCTTTCTTCCAACCATGGTATGTTTATGATTATAAAATCAGAGTTCAAAAAAATTAATGGTTCTGCTTAGGACAAATCTTTATAATTTTTTTTCATCTTAAATTTAGCATTCTATACTAGATTGGGTTAAAGGTACCTTGAAATTACTTATTTACCCTGGGGACCCTAACTGCCTTTGTTTTTAATAACATGTATGTGATTTTTTTTTTTAATTTATTTTTTTTTTTTTACCTAGCAAATGGTGAGCTCTGGAAGACTTGAATGTTCAGTAAATAATTATTGAAGGAAGAGCTCTGTTCCCTATGGTTCTGCTGACATTCTTGCAAAGCAACTTCCTGCTGTATCCATGTGCTTCATTTTTTTTTTTACATCTTCTATAATGTTCATGAACAAATTAACTTGAATTAGAGAAGTATTTTCTCAATTTACTTTTCTTGAATTCAAAAGAAAACAATATGTTCTCACTAAAATCTTTATATTTTCATCTGTTATTTTATGAATTATTATAAATTCATATACCTTATTGTGTACGTAGGCAGCTACCAGTCTTGCCCAACTTACTGCTTTAGTGAGAACTTTTCCATTTGTTTTTGCTTTTCATCTTGTGTATAGTGCCCATCAGTAGATTTCAGGGTCATTTGTTGTTTGTATTTGTTTTAAGCTGCCAGAAGAGGGAGGAACATGTTAGTTTTGGGGCATAATCACAACCTCTATAAGGCATAGTTTCCCTTTTGATAAATATTTCAGTTGCAAAGTCTTTTCACTTTTGCCCTTACAAGGCATGGCCTCGTAACCTTGATAATCTATTACTTCTGTTTGTTTCTAAATGCTTCTCTTAAATCTGTTTTTATTGTATACACATGTCTGAGGTGCTCTGTTTAAGCTAACTTATTGTTTTCTTCTTTAGATATCTGCAGCGATTATATTTGGAAATACTGTATATCTGAACACTTAAATGTGTGTGAGTGCAAGCAGTTTTACCTTTAGCTCTTGTTTTCCTGTTTAGATAACAAATCTCACTTTCCTTGTGTGCTTGCACTATAGGTTTGGGACTGACAATAGCTGACTAACATGTCCTGAGCTGTGAGAGGGCATAGCAAGAAGGCCTTCATGCGGTAATGACCCTTTTCAGAGACAATGGTCATCATGGATTATGCGTTTCCAATTATTTGTTCATTTATTTATTTTTTACGTAACTCTAAATTAGAAACCTCACTGCTTCATGGCAGTTGGTTTGCTATTGCTTCCAGTTTTGTTAGGATTTCATCTTATATTGGAACTTTTTATGATCCATTTAGACAGGAATTACCTGAAGCAGTCCATGTATAGCTAGGACACAATGCTAGGTTTAATTGTATGTAATCATATGTCCACAGAATTACTTAGAGGAATATCTACTTGAATTATGTGGGCTTTAAATTTAAGGCAAGATTGTTCCACATAGATGAGTAATAAAAGGCTTTTGCATTTTATTGTTCACATCAGGCCCCTTTATACCCAGGATGCTGCAGGGTTTGTGTTCACCTGCATGCACACACTAAGTATTAGTGTCTTATCTATATCTTTGATTATCAAGTTAGAAAGGTACACACATTGGAATTTCTGTTAGACCTTTTAAAAAATACTTAACATTTCAGAAATGGTAATAAATTTTGTAATACTCATTTATATGATAAAAAATACCTGGTTTTGACCATTAGGGTGTCTTTCTTTGTGTTTTTGTAGGACCTGGATGTGAAGGCTGGCGGAGGCTGTGTAATGACCATTGGGGAAATGCTTCGTTCTTTTCTTACCAAATTAGAGTGGTTTTCTACTTTATTTCCGAGAATTCCTGTTCCAGTTCAGAAAAATATTGATCAACAAATTAAAACAAGACCTAGAAAAATCAAGAAGGATGGGAAGGAAGGAATTGAAGAAATAGACCGGCATACTGAACGTAGACGTTCCAGGTATATGCTTATTTCAGAATTTATATTTGTCCTTTTAATTTAGTGTGCTGATACAAAGCTAGATATACCTGTGAAGCATACATAAAGATACGTGTCTGTTCTCATGACTAATTTTTACAGTTAGAAACCTATTACCTTTAACTCTTTTTCTAAAAATTATTTTTTAGTATATTTCAAGGAGCAGAGTAATTATGTGGCTATGAGTATGAATAAGCAAGTACCTTTATGCAACTTTTTCTGAAACATTTTTGTTTCATTTTGTTGTAGTTTTGAGTGTGCTGAAAGAATTTAATAATTTAAAGGAACTCTTTGGTGAATGTTTTAAGTATTTAAGTATTTGTGATAGCTTATACAATGAACTTTTATATCTCTTTGAACTGTTAGGTCACCAAGAAGGTCATTGAGCCCAAGAAGATCTCCAAGAAGATCCAGAAGTAGAAGCCATCATCGAGAAGGTCATGGTTCTTCTAGTTTCGACAGAGAATTAGAAAGAGAGAAGGAACGGCAGCGACTAGAACGTGAGGCCAAGGAGAGGGAAAAAGAAAGGCGAAGATCCCGAAGCATCGATCGTGGACTCGAGCGCAGGCGGAGCAGGAGCAGGGAGAGGCACAGGAGTCGAAGTCGGAGTCGTGACAGAAAGGGAGATAGGAGGGACAGAGACCGTGAAAAAGAGAATGAGAGAGGCCGGAGAAGAGACCGTGATTATGACAAAGAAAGAGGCAGTGAAAGAGAAAAAGAGAGGGAAAGGTCTAGAGAGCGGAGAAGTAGGAGTGAGGTAGAAGAGAAGAAGCATAAAGAGGACAAAGATGAAAAGAAGCACAGGGATGACAAAAAAGATTCCAAAAAAGAGAAAAAACATAGTAGAAGTAGGAGCAGGGAAAGAAAACATCGAAGTAGAAGCCGAAGTAGAAATACAGGAAAGCGCAGTCGAAGCCGGAGCAAAGAAAAGGCGAGTAAACATAAAAATGAGAGTAAAGAAAAATCAAATAAACGAAGCAGGAGTGGCAGTCGAGGAAGAACTGGCAGTGTTGAAAAGTCAAGAAAACGGGAACACAGTCCCAGCAAAGAAAAATCCCGAAAACGTAGCAGAAGCAAAGAGCGTTCTCACAAACGAGAGCGCAGTGATAGCAAGGACCAGTCTGACAAACAGGATCGACGGAGGAGCCAGAGTACAGAGCGCGAGAGCCAAGAAAAGCAGCATAAAAGCAAAGATGAGACTATGTGAAGTTTTTTGTTTTTTCTTTTCTTTTCTGGTTTATTTTGTAAAAGTGGATCACATTGAATCCTATAAATGTTTGATTAAATCCTGCTTATTTTTCTTTCTTAAAGTTGAGATTGTGCAGTAGTTATGCACTCTTCAACCTCCCTATATATAGGCTGCAGATTTTCATTTCCCATTTTGTGTAGGGAAGTGCCTTTGTAATTCCATTTATTGCATTGACGTTTCCATCCATTTGTTGAGTTTAATTCATGATGCAACGATTGTTCTTGCATTTTTATTGTTTGGTTGTTTCTGAAATGTACAGTCTGTACATATGTCCTGAAAATGTTTTAATTCCTTTGGCATGGTTGCCATGTTGGTTAAATTTGTATAAGGCAATAAACTGCCACTAATTCTACTTTGTTTTGTAGATGTGGGATTATGGTTTCTGTACTGAAGTTAGCATGGCTGTGCTTTGCATAATAGGAACTGAAGACTTTCAGGATGAGTCTTGAATGTGTATTATAACAGAAATATTTATGTGCATACAGTGTACATGAAGGCTAGGATTAACTTTTTTGTTTATTGTATCTTACCTTGGAAAGCTCTTTTAAAAATGTATTACATTTAGATTCCTGACAAAGCTACCTTTAGTGTGGATTTTTGAGAGGTTATCACTTTCTGATGTAAGGGTTTAAATAAGGCTGCAATTTATTCAATAGTCCCTTTTAGAAAGCCTGGAATTTATTCACCTAGTTTTTCTTTCCTTTTTTTTTTAATTTGAAAAATGTCATGTCATGTAACCATTTTTTTTTCTTTAATGCAGTCTCGGTTTTGTTTTGTTTTTTTTTAGTTTGAAGGAAAAGTCAGTGGCAGCAGCCTAGAATTCTTGCAGCAACCCTACACTAATCTGTGTGAGATGAGAGGGAGGGATAACCTGGTAAAGAAACAGATTCAAGCCTCAAGCTTCCAAAGCATTTTTATAAATGGAGAAGTATTTAAATTATGAGATACCTTGATAGTGTCCTTTTTTAAAAGTCATAACATGTTTTTTTTTATCAATACTGACAATTGCTGTTTGAGTTTGAGAACTTCATCTAGAAGAGAGAAGTATTAAAGTAATGCTATAATGCATTATTAAAGAATCATCAGTCAGCAAATTATTTAATAGGCTGTTCTTATGACATGTATACTGATTGATTGAGGAGAACCATCATGAGTCTGGAATAAACACTGGATTAAATCCTTTATTCTGGGTGTTGACTTTTCCCCCATCTGTTTTCACAAACATTTGAATGAGAATTTTGTTATGGTGGATCATTGTGAAACTTAAGTGAAATAGTCATTTAACTTTCTACAGTTTAGTAACCTTGCACTAACTAGATAAGATGGCAGAAGAATAAGGAGGAAAGCACACCTATGACTAAAAGTTTGAAATATTCTTTGCTGATGCCATGTATTAGCTTTTTTAACCTATTCACAAGTCCAAAATAAAGCAATTGTTGGGGATGTGAATCACAGTAGGAGGATACATAATACATTACTCCTTGACTTTGCTCCTTTCTCCTCTTTCTATACTCTCCTACATTTTTTTACTGTACACATATTTGCTATCTCCTTCTTCCCCCCCCCCAAAAAAAACAAAACAAAAGAAAAACCAAATGTTTGTTGTTTAGAACCTAGTTTGCCCCTGGCTTTAAGAAGCCAGAATAGTAAAGTGACTGATTTTTAAATTACAAATTAAGAATTTTTTATTTAATTTGATAAGCTATACATATAATTATGTGAGAAGTATTTTTTGGATACAGACACTGGGAAAATAAAAGGAGAGACAAAGCATATGTGATTAGATTAGGTTGTGTAGTCAAAAATTAACTGAATCAGCTAAGTGTTTAGTGTTTAGATTGACATCATCCAACCTTGAATACATCCTGTCTCATTCCTCATTTGGAAAATAGTAATAATTTTCAGTCATTTATTTAAGAATAACAGTTTCTTCAAAGTCATGTCTAACTTGTATGTAGTGTTTCGTACTTGGGTCACATGAAGCAATTTTTCTGTGTACTTCCATTTTATTGGCTGTAATGTAACTAGTGCTGTTTTCACTATGGTATCTGTAATGGAAAGAGCACTGAATCTCACCAGAAAACCTGGGTTTTAGGCCACTATGAGACTGAACAAATCAGACACTTTGGGCCTACTTTTTTGAAAAGCAGGTTGAGGATGTTGGGCCAGATCTAAGCACCTTTCCTGCTTTAGCATTTTGTGTGTGTGTGTCTGTGTCTCTGTGTGTCTGTGTGTGTGTGTGTGTGTAGTGATAAAGAATCAAGTGATTCAGGCATTTTGGATGTCTACCCAAAAATGTCATTCCAGCCATCTCTCAGCAAAGGTTAGGAATCAATTGCTAAAATGAATGATATGAAGGGAGAAAAAATTATCAGTTATTTTAAAGATTCTGTTGATCTAAGTTGGATGTGCTGAATTAGGTGTTTTTACTGGAGTCAGGAGTAAAGAAGCTTCTGCTGTTTTCTTATGTAGAAAGTAAGATGGGAAAGTTGTGTAAGGAGCTCCAAAGAATTTGAAATAGGTAAATGGTAGTAATACCACCATTCAGAAAAGCCTGTGGCATTTTAATTAACAGTTTCCTTCAGGTAACATCAATTTTCAGAAGTTTTTTTTTTTCTATAGAACTAAAGTGTATATACCATTCTGCCAGATTTTTAAAGTTCTTTAGGTTGGTAATAAAGGAATGGGAAATCTGAAAGAGCAAGGTGGGAAAGAAAGCTAATGTTTTTTGGTGTCATGAAAGAAAAATCGAGTGAAATTAAAGGTTTGAACTAGGTAATTTTAGCAAGATTGAAAGACTACAGTTCAAATAATTTAAGCTCCAGTTTAATATCTTTAGAATGTAAATCACCTGGCTAATTTTGGAGTATATGCATCAACTGTGAATTGAAATGCCTGATAAGAATATTGTAGATATTCAGCAATCACATTTCTTAACTGTGTAGGTAAAGATCCGAAATCTTCAAGGTGTAAGACAAAGAAGTAGAAGCCTATTGTTGGCATGAAATTGGGGGGAGGGGGATGGGGAGAATTTAGCATGTCTAAATTTTGGTGCTACTTTTGAATATAGTTTTATTTGACTCAACATTGTAAGTCAGTAGATAATGAAATGTAAGATTTTAATTTGGGGTGATAAGGACAAGAAAGTTGTTCCCACTAGTTTTTGTGTATAGTTGCTTTTTTGTAATTTTAAAAGTCACAATCAGTGAACATTTTATTAGGCGCCTTTATGTGCCAGGCATTGAACCTTCAATGTTCTATGAAGGAAATGATCCATTTTTGTCATGTACATTTAAATGATGCTAGTTATTACATACTGTGTAGTTGCTATGATTCTTATTCTAAGAGTAGTTTCCAGCAAGACTGGGGAAAGATATAGTTGTGAAAGTACTAGTTAATTTCTCAGTCTTTTTCCTGCCTTCTTATTTAGGGGATTTCTTTCATATGACTTAAACAGAGCCCATCTCACATTTTCAGATAACTTGTTGCAACTTTTATCTTTTGGAAAATGTTAACCATGCAATTAAATTCTCTTCATGTGTTAGTGTATCAAAGAATTGTTATGAAGTAAGTATGTTGAGTGTTGCCCTTTTTAGCCGTATTTAAATTTGTGGTTTAGTCCCTCTAGGGGGCTTTCTGCATTGTTTTTCATTAAAATTAAAGGATTTTTCACCTGTGATTAGAAATATTCATAAATATCACTGAATTAGCAGCAGTGAAAGTGAAAATTAAAAGACAAATGAAAGATGAGGTAGAACAAACTGTAAATAACTAGGTGTATTTACCTGAGGAACTCAAATTATAAATTTTTTACTTATCTTTGAAGGCACAGTGGTAGACATTTTTATAAACTGGCACAGAACATATGTATATAGCCACTTTGACGTGATTCCATATGACAAAGTATGTTATAGATTCATAATTGCCTCTGCTAGGTTGAATGAAATATGATCATTTTTATTTTGCCCTGAAAGACATTTTTGAACTTAGGTTTGAATGTCTTGTCTAGAAATCAGCATTATTTGAAATAAAACTCCTTCAATCTAGCTTCCCCACACTGTTCACCTCACCGAACTCCTCTATTCCCCAATTATGTTACAAACTGGGTTGCATCTCCTCCAAAATGCAGGAATAACCTTTTTGAAGTTGCTGATTCACACCCTGGCCAGTGTTAAGAAAGAAAAAAAATTCTCTTAAAGCTTTTTTTTTTTCCAACAAGTATTTATTAAGTGTCTACTTTTATGTCAGGCACTTTCCTAGTCCTGGTGCTACAATGACACAAGTTTCCTGCCCACTTACAGGGTAAAGTTAAGCAAAATCTTGTTTTTCAAAAAGCACCTAAATAGATCACAAGATCTATAGAACTTGAAAGCCAGGCTTACACACTGTAATTTATGCTCAAAATGAACCTTTTCACTGCTGTCCTTAATTCCATGCCTTCCCATCTCTTCTGGCACTTTTTTGCTTCTGATTTCTAAAATTGAATCCCTTCTTACTGTTCAAACTTAAAACTGTGGACAAATCTTTCCTATATGAAAATAATTCCCTTGGTCCTGCTGTTCGGCCCATCTCACTTTTCACTGACGACTTTTTAGAAATGAACCTCCAATTCTAAAGACTTTTATCGTCAGCTATTAGCTACTGTTGACTACTTGTTCCATTGTGATAACTTCTTTTTCTCAGCTCTTTTGGCATGATCTGGATTTCTACCTCCATAGCTTTGCCTCCTTTGGCTCCTTATTGCTCTACACCTCCCAGTTCTGTCATTCTCAGTTTTTATACATTCATCTTGGCTCTCATCTACTCCCATGACTTCAGTCATCATTCCTGTGCTACAATTCATTAATGACTAGTGGAGACTTAGTTGGGGTGCTCTAAATTCTTAGCTGATGCAAAGGTGGAAGGAGTGGATAGTCAACATAGATTACAGGATCTAAGAATCTAAATACTCAGGCTAATTCTTAAGAGGTTTAGTAGAAATGAATGAATTTAGCAGAATGAATATTTCAAAAGTAAGGTAGGAGATAAGGGAAATTTTGCTAGGCAATTCTTTTGAAAAAGCTGAGGGTTTTGGTGGATTGCAAACTTAATGAGTCAACAACAGTGCATGTGGGACTAGGAAGGTGTTAGTTGTGCTGTACTTTGCCTAGATTAGGCTACATCAGAATTATTGTTTTCAGCTCTGCATACAACTATTTTTAGGCAGTACTTTGATAAACAGCATCCAAGGATAAGGTGGTGAAGGGCTTCAAGATTGGTTGAAGGAACTTGAGTTGGGGAACCTGATAGCTTTCAAGGGCTATCTGTTTATTAAAAATAAATTGCTATGTATTTGAGATACAAAAACTATAGTCTGCCCTTGAAGAGTTTGTAAAAGAACTAAATTTGTTCTGCTTATTGTCAGAGGGCACAATTAAAATTGATGGATCTTAGATCTAGGTCTGGAAGGAACTTAGAGGCCATCTAATCCAAACCTGTTATTTCACAGTTCAACAAACTGGTGAAATGACTTTCCAAAGGTCTCACAAGTAATAGGTACCAGAGCTGAGTTCTGAGCTCAGGTCCTGAGACTCCATATTTCACACTTGGGATTGAACCACACTGCAAATTGCAGATAGGCAAATTTAAATCTGATGTAAGACAGGAAAAATTTCTAAGAAGTAGAGCTATCCAAAAGTGGAATGGGCTGTTGGGTGAGGTAGTAGGTAATCACTAGAGGTCTTCAAGTAATGAATGGCTGGATGACCACTTGGATCTCTTTTAGAAAGGATTGTTGTGCAAATAGGTTTTGCCCTAGTTGTTCCATCTCTGAGATAAGTGACTCCTAAGTCTAGAACTCAATCTTTAATGTTTACACACACACAAGTATGCATGCATTTAAATATGACGACTGACATGCTTTAAAGTTTGAAAAATGATACCAAGCTCATTTGAGCCTCACAAAAGACTTTGAAAGGTATTACTCAACCCCATTTTACAGGTAAACTGAGCCTGTTTCCATATGCAACTTGTTTGAGGTTAGAGTGCCAGATGTTACTTACTGCAAGTCTATCACTATATTCAATATGCCGTGCTGTGACAACCTACCTTATGGGTTATTTACTTCACAGAGTTAAGAGGAAAGTTACATATACCTTAAAGAACAAGATGGGGACATTATGAGTATTGTATTAAATATATATTCACCTTAACTGTTACCTCAAATGCTACTAACCCCAAAGTGAACTCAATCTCAAGAGAGAGAAGAGGCCTCAGAAATAATCTAATCCATCTTGTACCTAAATATTGGAGCTGCCTCTGCAACATCCGTAAGGTGGTCATCTCAGTTTGTTCAAAGACCTTCGATGATGAATACTTCCTGAATCTTTGTGACAGCACTAGTTAGCAAGTTTTTCCTTTCTGTTTGTCTCTGCAACTTAACACTGATTGCTTCTGGTTCTGCTCTATAGGGACAAGCAAAATAAGGCGGATCCCTCTTCTAGGTGAAAATAGCCAAGTCTTTCAATTGACACAAATTGCAACCCATCCAAGCCTTCAAATCTTGTGTGATTCTTGTCCCTGTAACATAACCATAATTCTACCGTAAAGGATCTACTCACCATACCACAGACTTTCCTCTGCATCTTTTGACATTCTGTGGCTATCGGTGTAGGATGTACTTTCATCACATGACTGCTTCACCTTTTCCAATCGTACAATATTTCAGCTCATTTTTTATGCTGCTTTTTGGATATGTCAACACCCACTGTATCTATACCTCTCCATCACCTAAAACTACATCACCTAAAATCTTGATTCTTCAGAGGTTGTGATCTATTATTTGTAGCTTTATGGCAGCAGTGGGAGAATACCGACATTAAAAAGATGGATATTCATGTTAGGTAGAGATTTGAGATCTTTGGAAGTACAACACATTTTTCCATAGGCAATCCAAACCCCACTCTATATCCTGTTCAGTCCTACTCTCAGTTTGTTGTGTCTTTGCAGTTTATATCCCTGACGGACTAACTCGTTGGACTGCCAATCTATATATCAATTCTGAGGTTGTAGGTAGGTTCTGCAGTTAATTCTTCAAGGCTCCACTCTCCCCATGCTCCTAATTATTGGATATGTTGTTCCCTTTAAGAACCCTTGACAATCTGACTTTTGACCATCTTTAGGTGTGAGGGGGGTAGAGGAAGTATGAGTGTAGCTGATTTAAGTGTGGCTCCAGGTGTCATGAATAGAGTAGGAGCGATGAAAAACTTGTCAATCTGCAGGGTGGCTGAGAGTTTCATCAGAGCAGCCACATTACTCACCACTTTCACTATCAGAAATGGGTCTATGGAGTCCTAGAGGAATGGTAAGCACACAGAGTGTGAAAGGTTAACTAGATCTTGTTGCTGTGAAGAATGTCCCAGATAGGACCCCAGATTCCTAAGGATAAGGTCATTAATAGATCTGTCATAGGGAAAAAAACTACCCTAAACAGTAGATTTAAAAAAAAAAACTTGTCCAGTATTTCAGTTTAATTCTTGGCCCTAGTTCTTGATCAGACTTAAGCTTGATATTCTGTACATATTCCATTGATTGGCAACCTGTTTCCTTTTCTGCCCCAATGACTAAACTCCAGCGTCTATCCCTCTCTCTGCTCTCTCCTCTGCCACACGCTGATTAAGTCAACTCTGTCTGTGTGTATTTACCGTATCTACTCGTAGAATCTCAAAGTTGAACACCTCTGAGGTCATCTAGTCTGACCTGTGTGTACCCAGGAATACACCTTACAAACCTTCCCAACAAGAGGAATTCAGCTGCTTCTTCAAGACTTCCAGTGATGAGGAATTCACTAAATCCCAGGCAACCCATTCGACTTTTTGACAGTTCTGATTTTTAGGAATTTTGTCCTTATGTTAAGCCAAAACACACTTCTCTGTCATTTCCACCTGTTTTTCCTAGTTCTGCTCTCTAGAGTCAAGCAAATCCAATCTAATCCCTTTTCTATTTGGCCTCTTTCCTGCAGGAAGAGTACAGATTCAGGAGCATCACTATGACAAAGACAAGCAAGCAAGACAGATCTACTTAAGTGAGCTGAATAGCTCCTAAAGGTTATCTGTGTATCAAGCCAATTTCAACAAGTATTTAGTAAGTGCCTACTGTCTTCAAAGCATGCTGAACATTGGGGAATACAAAAACAGAACTCATTTTAAAGTCCCTTTACCAAGTCCTCAAACTGCCCTAACTTTTGAGCAAGACTATAGTTAGGAGATAACCAGTTCTATCACTACCCAAACCCTTGACCCCAAAATAAGCCGTCTTTGAGATCTGACTGGCCCTGTGGCCTGGGTAGAACCTACTGGACACAACCACTCCAATATAATGTCTTTGCTTTTATCTATCAGAAAGAGGTTGGGTAGAAGTTGTAATTATATATGGTTTCTTTCATTATCCTAATTTGGTATTTGCTCTTTGACATCTTTTCTAATTAACTAGTTCATGCTGAGCAGACAACTGACTGAAATAAGTGCTGAGATGATGAATAAGTAGTACTTGAAGGAAGAAATGCAAGTAAAACTACCTTAGGGACTCAAATGAATAATTAGATATAAATTAAAACAACTCAGAGGTACCTCTTTATAATCATCAAATTAACAAAGAATTTTAAATGGTCAATTTCTATGTTGGAATTGTGTAAGTGGGAAAACTTGTACACTACCACACTGCCAGTATAGCTATGAATTGGTGCAACCACTTTGAAAAGCAACCTAGCCATGTTAAAGAATTCTAACTCAATGACCTTTGACCCAATGATCACCCTTCAGGAACTGTATCTTAAGGGTTTGGTTTTGTTTTCCAGACCTATCCATACAAAATGATAGCAAAACCCTGGAAACAAGCCATAAGTCCTACAATTGAGGAAGGTTTGAATAAATTGGGGCATATTATTATGCCCCTGATAAAGTCCTCCTCCAATGTTTCATCACAGCGTTGACATCATGCTTGATTCGTGAATGCTATACTAACAACAGCACAAGGTCCTACCAAGCCAGAAAGGCTTTGAATGTAGGCCTAGTGATAGATGGATGTATGTTATCCAGGGATCGAGCTAAGTTTGAGGAGGCTGATCCCCAGATTAGCTTCAGGGGGATAGATTTTTGAGCCCAAGCAACTCTGGGAAACAATCAGCTAAGTTATAAAGGTGTCAAGTTCTTCATCAGTGGAGGGAATATCCACACCAATAAAATAAATCACAAGTTGCTGAAGTATGGAAGTAAGTAAATGGATCAACCTAATGGAATATTATTGTATCGTAAAAATGACAAATGAAGGGACTGGAAAGACAAAATATAAAGCAGAGTGAAAAAAACAAAATCAGAAAAACCAACTAAACAGTGACAAGATCCAATAATGTACAAAGATGAAAAAAAACCAGGAACACAGAAATAATATTACTGTTATTTTGTAAAAGTTAATATTCACACTTTAAAAAACATTGTAAATTGTTTGAGTTTATGATTTACTTATGGTTTTATAATTAAATTTTTTGGAATATTTGTTAATAGTTAATAAGCTTATAATAAAATTACTTAATTTTTTCCTGTCTGTTAATCAATCAACAAACATTATTAAGTGCATCCAATGAACTAAGTTCTGGAGATAAAAAGACAAAAATGTTAAAGTCTCCTCAAAGAGCTTATCTTAATTCTGTCTTGCCTCAATTTTACTTCTTGTAAGTTTGATCTTTTTGCATCCACCCCTTCTCACTCTCTTCCTTTTGAAAATATTCGTGATTTATAATCATGAGGAAAGTCATTTACAAGACTTAGTTTGGTTTTGGTTTGTTTTCCCTTTATGGATCCTGGATCACATTTTTCAATACATTTTTTTCATTATCCTCCCCTGTTTCCCTCTTGTGCCCTCTTTGAGAATCTCCTGAGGGATCTGGAAGGGAACTTAGAGGTCAGATTTATTTTACAGATGAGGAAAGTGAGACCCTAAAAGCTTAATAAACTTTTCAAAAGACACACAGGTATTGGGTAGTAGCACCTTACCAAGTTCTTCATAGAATTTCTCTTTCATTGTCTGACATGACTATTGAATCATATACAATAATTATCCTCGTAGTGATAATACTTAGCTTGTGCTCAGTGTAACTGAGATGACTAAGTGTTCCACAAGATTATTTTTCCTGTTGAGTTTGGACATATAATGACACCAGCTCTGCCAACTCCTTTATACTCCTTTCTGAGGAAGATCTGAAATTCGTCCTTCCATTTAGCTTTATTTTATTTATTTATTCCATTTAACTTCTTCAAGTCTCCTGGTTTTACATATATAGCAAGAATATTAATATGGATAAGTTTAATATTCTCCAGTAGTATGTTGTCACTGGTCAACGGACAAAGATCGCACATGAGTTTCAACAGTTAAATGTTTTCAGGCAAAAAACTATGTTGGTACCCATTGTCCTCTTTTCAACTACCGCAGTTGTCATGGTGGAATTAGGAGGCAGGCAGGCACATGGGACTAAAGATCATTTTGTATTTTTGTTGGTTTCGTGGACCACTGTGACTTAAATCATAGTGGACTTTTCTGATAATGAGTCTCTTCACACTTGGCTACCCTAGTCTTCATAAAGCAGACACAGTTTTGTTACAAGGCTCACTCAAAGCCTTTCTGGTTGGGTCAAATCTATCAGAGACTACCTTCGCAAGGTCAAATCTTACATTCAGTTGTCATATCCTCCACATCCTGCTAAGGTATTAGAGTAGGATTTTCAAGGAGGAAAAAGTATTCTATACCCATTTATTCCCAAAGCTATGAATGTGCAATATAGCTTCAAAAGCATTTTATCGTGGGTCCCGTTGGAAGTGCTAAAACCATGGGGTCTCACATCAAAGAATGTAACTCCCTGTTTAAAGTCATATTAATTAGAGACTCAGGGTTTGAGAAGAGCTATGCTTCACTCATGCAATGAGTTCATATTGAAGAGTAAGACTACCATTGGTGAGGAGTTTACCACCAGGAACATCCACAGATGTCCAGGTGATCATGTCAGTGTACTTCAATGGGGTGGGGAGGGTACTGTGGATCTGTGTAAGACACTACCGAGAATCTGACACATCAACACGTAGAATGCTGGCCAAAAGAACTTTGTGATCATATTAACAACAACATTGTTATCATGCTGGTGGGGAGCAAGAGTAACCTATATCATGTCCATGCTAGACTTACTTACAAGGCCTAAGTATCTGCAGAGAAAAACAACTTCTGTTTTATTAAGATTTCTGCCTTAGATTGAAACAATGCCAAAGAAGTGTTTAAGAATGTCCTTACGGTACCACATCCCATCTATCAGATTGGCTAACATGACAAAACAGGAAAATGATAAATGTTGGAGAAGATGTGAGAAAATTAGAACACTAATGCATTGTTGGTGGAGTAGTGAACTGATCCAACCATTCTGGAGAGCAATTTGAAACTATGCCCAAAGGGCTATAAAATTGTGCATACCTTTTGATCCAGCAATAGCATTACTAGGTCTGTATCCCAAAGAGATCATAAAAATGGGAAAAGGACCCACATATACAAAAATATTTATAGCAGCTCTTTTTGTGGCGGCCAAAAATTAGAAATTGAGGGGATGCTCATCAATTGGGGAATGGCTGAACAAGTTGTGGTATATGAATGTAATGGAATATCATTGTTACATAAGAAATTATGAGCGGGTAGACTTCAGAAAAGCCTGGAAAAACTTACATGAACTGATGATGAGTGAAGTGAGCAGAACCAGGTGAACATTGTACACCCTAACAACCACATTGTGTGATGACCAACTTTGATAGATTTAACTCTTCTCAGTAATACCAAGATCTAAGACAATTCCAAAAGACTAATACTGGAAATGCTATCCATATCCAGAGAAAGAACTATGGAGTCTAAATGCAGATCGAAGCATACTATTTTCACTTTTTTTGTTTGTTTCTTCTCGTGGTTTTTCCCTTTCTTCCAATTCTTCTTTACAATGTAACTAATGTGGAAATATATTTTTTAAAAATGTTAGTTCTTTAAAAAAATCCTCACAGGAAAATAAAATAAACAGTTTTTGCCTGGAGAAAGCAGCATCCCAGTACCCCCTTTGAACTGGAGAAAATTTTTTTTTTTCTCTGCATTTTTCATCTTTAAAAAAACTTATTTTAAATATGTTTTTCAAAACTTTTAACGCAATTAATACTTGTTTGTAATATTCCATTGCTTTCAGACTCAGAAAAATTAATATGAAAATGGCAAAGATGCATCCAAGCATCTTTAGTCCTTACATCTTCTACAATCCTCCACCTTGGTGCTCTAGAAACAGCTGTTTCTCTTCTGCCTATATTACAATTCAAAGATAATAATCTCTTAATCTGTAGAAGGTACAATTGACGTCTTTGGAAATTATTATAATTTGTCCAAATGTTCAATTTTAAAATTGCCATTCTATGAAATTTTAAATAAATAAAAGTCAGCATCTTTTATACAGAGCATGGACCATGATTTCCTCCAAGACCCACAAGAAAGGTTACTAAGTAAGCAGACTTTTTCCCAATCTAAGTGGATTATCAGCAAAGACACAAGACAAAATACCTTATTAATTTGAATATTCATTAAATGTACATGGTAAAGGATTAGTATTTGTGAATTATAAGGGAGAGAGGGATGTGTAAGAAAGACCTCATTTTGGGAGTACCATACACACTCAGTTGGGCATGGAAATCTATCTTACTCTACAGGAAAATAGGGGGGAAGGGAATAAGAGTGCAGGGAGATGATAAAGGGAAGGGCAGATTAGGAGAGAGAGTAATCAGAAGCAAACACTGTTGAGAAGGGACAGGGTCAAAAGAGAGAATAACCAGGGGGCAGGATAGGATGAAAGGAAATATAGTTAGTTTTCCACAACATGACTACTATTGAAGTGTTTTGCATGACTACATAAATATAACCTTTATCGAGTTGCTTGCCTTCTCAATGAGGGTGTGTGGGGAGGGAGGAAGGGAGAAAATTTGGAACCCAAAGTTTTAAAAACAAATGTTAAAAATCGTTTTCACATGCAACTGGGAAATAAGATATACAGGCAATGGTGTATAGAAATCTATCCTGCCCTACAGGAAAATAGAAGGGGAAGGGTATAAGAGAAGTGGGGGGAGATAGAAGGAAGGGCAGATTAGGGGAAAGGGTATTCAGAAAGCAAGCTGTATTGGGGTGGGAGGAGGGACAAGATGGGGAGTAAATTTGGAACTCAAAATCTTATAGAAGTGAATGTTAAAAACTAAAAATCAATACATTAATAAGGAAAAAAAGGAAGACCTCGTTTTAAAGGTTTCATATCAAATTTTACTTGTTACTTTGTTAGTAAAATTTAAAATGCAAAACTAGTACCCCACTTAGAATGCCTTACAATTAGGTCAATTGGAAATTGGAATCATTCTAACAATAATGTATCAGAAGCCTTAGTTTGAAGAGTGTGAACTGATTGTTCATCAAAAGTACATTGGAAATGTGACCTCCTGCTTTCTTTGCACAGTCTCTGAGCTCTGGTCCCAACAGCCATGCCCTTTGTATACTGTACAGCAACAGTTCCACTGGGGGAACTTTTTGGGGATTGTTTACATTTCTTTGTATGAATGACTTGCTTTTAGTGACTGACAAGGGTCAAGGGTCTGACAGTTTCAGATATTTCTGTACTATGCCCCTTAGGCAAAGGTTTCTTTTTATTAACTCATTAAAAAAAAAACTATTTAGGCTTGTGGTCTCTAAACACTTGTTACTGTTGTTGGTAAACATCACTTTATGACAACATTTAGGTAATAGTTTAAATCCAAAGCATTTATTGACTTGTATCTGTGATCAGTGAAGCAGGACACAAAGGAATTTGCCAATGACTGTGTTGCCTTTACTTAAAATTTGTTTTCAAAAGGAATTCTTGTTGACTGCTTCATCTTATAAGAGGATTGTATGAAAAATACCAAGATATGAAAACTCAGAGAATGGCCTTAGTTTTTTATCACCCATGAAAAGTATTAAAATGTTTGTGAGGCATGTATCATACATCGCAAAATAAAATGGAATACTTAAAAAGAAGATGATCCTCACAGAGTACCTTAATACAAAGATAGGAAAAGCTTCTAGAGAGGGGTCCCAGTGGCTCTACAATTCACAATGCCCCTGAGGCATGCCCCCCCCACCTTAGAAGTGGTGGAATAAAAAAATTGTTACCCCAAGGCTACCTGGGTAATGACTTGGGCAGTAAAAATTCCCATTATCTGAAATCCCAGGTTTCCAGGAGTCCCCACAAATCCCACCTGCCTGTCTAATATTAAGATAGACTGCCTGGAAGCACCCAAACCAAATCAGCTCACTCCTTTCAAAGTAACCATGCGGGTCCTCCAGAAAATGGTACCCTCCTCCACCTCTTCTGTGCCTCTGAAAGGTAAGCCCCCTGCTCACCACATCCATTTTCAGTCATTCAGCTCCTCTAACTCCCCCAATGGACCATACTCAGTAGAGAGCTATAATTACTCAAAGAAATAAAATAAGAACTGTACTGGTTTGATGCTGGAGCAACTCCAAAGCCAAAGACACAGAGATTTACCACATCATATCCTAGAAACAGATTACTGACCACTTAATGCTTGATTAATCTTCTGCCTACAGTAAAGTAGACAGTTGCTCACCCACCATGTTGGATTTCTATTGATGGACAGCAACTCCTGTGCTATTAAAGCCTATGACCAACTGCCCAGAGATGCCTTCTCTGACTTGTCTCTCTTTGGGTATGTTTTGTCTATACCTGTGTGTCTTTCTCTTTCTGTCTCTTTTTTTCTCTTGTGTGTATATGTCTCTTTTTCTCCTCTCTCTTTCCAAGGAAGCAGTACCTCATCAAATAAACCAAAAAAATTACTAACAATTCAAATTTATATAACACTTTAAAATTTGCAAGCATTATATTCACATAGCCCTAGAAGGCAGATAGTACAAATATTATTGCCTTTTTTTCCCTAGATGAGTCAACAGGTATAGAAGGCTTATACGATTTGTTCAGTAATAAAGGATCTGAACCAAGGACTCTTAAATCTAATATACTTTCCCTAATAAAACACTGCCTCATCAAATGATCAGTTTGTATTCTATAATATGGATTTATAATAAATAGGGAAAGCTCATAATATGTGCTCAACAATTATTTGTTAAATAAATCTATGATCCTTTCTGTCACATTATAGATTTAGGTTTGCAAAACTAACATTTGTGAGTCTATTCCCCTCTAGTTACTATACCTACAATTAGGGTAAATTGTGACCAAATAATATCTGGTCATTGATCTTAAGATCCAAGCAGATTGACTTCATGTAGGCATGATGAATATACTTAGGTCAAATCCTGTTACAACAAATATCATTGGAACAAAAATATGAAATATAAAAATAATTTCCAAACCTCAGTAAATGGCCTCTTCATTTTAGGCGTTTTAATTTCACAAAATTCCAGCATAATAATAAATCACATAGAAAGTGTTAGAGCTAAAAGTATGTCTAGTCCAACTCACCCTCATCCCCCCTCATCCCCCTCCTCCCAGTTATAAAAATGAGAAAACTGAGTCTCAAAAAGGTTGTCTAAGGTCACACAACATTTAGTAGTCTTTAATTGTCTGTTGAAGTATATTATACTGGGATTTTACCTCTTTGGTATAACTTCTTTCAACATTTGGCAAACTTATAACCAGCAAGTTCAGAATTCTCCTAAATCCTCATGCACAAATCTCCATGTACGTAGGCTGACTATAGGTACCCAAATAATGTTGACCTCCAAGACCTATCAGTCATCTCCCACAGATGATTGAGGCAAAAGTCAGGAAAAAAATGAGACCTCATTAGGACGGTCTACCATCCTGTGATTGAAATTTATGAAGATCTACACTTGGGAATTATTAATAGGGATCATTCCTAGAAGCAACCTGCATTGCAGTAACAATAGTAATAGCAACACCAATAATTAATAACATTTGACAAGTGTAGTCCTCTAAGGCTGGCAAAGCTTTAATACATTATGTCATTTGATCCTTACAACATCCCTGTGAAATAAATGCTAGGGGTATTATTCCCACTTTACATATAAGGAAAGTGAGGGTAGGAGAGTTTAAGTGATTTGCCTAGAACCATGTAGCTATGTTGCAATAAGAAATGGCTTTCTTGATAATATGATGATATACTTAAGATATAATTATTGCAAAATAACACATAAACCTAGAAACTATAAAATTATGAGAAAGTATGTTGAAACAAAGAAGGAGGATGAAAGGAGTTCAAGAAATTCTTTTTTTTTTTTTGTTAGCTAGGCAATGGGGTTAAGTGACTTGCCCAGGGTCACACAGCTAGTGAGTGTTATGTGTCTGAGGCTGGATTTGAGCTCAGGTCCTCCTGACTCCAGGGCTGGTGCTCTATAGGTGGTGCAGTAGATAGAGCAATTTTTTTTTGCCTAGCCAAAAAAAAATTCTTTAATTGATTTATTGAATAGAATGACAAATATAAATGGGGTAATAGTCATTATAGAGTCTAGAAAAGGAAAGTTGGAGAGTAAGTATTTATCAGGATATACAGCTTTGTAGAACATAAAATGTTTTTTGACTGGTTAACACAAGTATACAGTCAGTTTAGTAAATTGGTGGAGAAGGCTACCGTGAAAACATTCCTTAATAGTATCCAGTTGTCTCTGTTCTGATTCTATAGTTATCAAGAAATTCAGTTTCCCAAGTAAGTTCTCTTGGGTAGAAAAATTTTCTGACTGTTCAAACAGTCCTATCTGTTTGATCATATTCCTCATAAATCAATGAATTGTTTTTCTAACCAATAAGCCATTTCCTTGTGAGTTCACTAAATTTGAATCAGTTCACAAACTACCTTGGGATGAATTGATAAAAAGCAACCTTCTGAACCTGTAAAGATGAAAACTAGACAGGTACTGGAGAAGAAGGCAGGACTGTGAGATCCAGTCTAACCCAACAGATCTCCTTGTGTATCTTACTCCATCCTTGTGTTCTAGAGTTATAGGAACCTAGAATCTAGTTTGTCATTGTTGTTGTTCAGTTATTTCAGTTATGTCTGACTCTTTGTGATCCCATTTGGGTTTTCTTGGCAAAGATACTGTAGTGGTTTGGCATTTCCTTTTCTATCTCATTTTACAGATGAGGAAACTGAAGCAAACAGGGTTAAGTGACTTGCCCAAGTTCACACAGTCTGAGGTCACATTTGAACTCAGAACCTAGTTACAGGAACCTAGAATTTAGAGGTAGAATAAATGTTAAAGATAACCTAGTTCAACCCATTAATTCTACAAATGAGGAAACTAAGTATCATACAAGGGAAGTGGCTTGCCTGTGGGCACATTGGTAGTATGTGGCAAGTCAGGATTCAAATGGGGTCTCTTGACTCCCAAGTCCTCTTATACTAGTATGCTACTGCCTCTCTAGTTTGTTGATTAATTTGGGTTCTGACTTCAAGAGAGGTGGACAATAGTTAAGCTCTCTTCTCTCTCTCAGCAATCAGGGTTAAGTGACTTGATCAGGGTCACATAGCTCATAAGTGTCTGAGGCTGGATTTGAGCTCAGGTCCTCTGACTACAGGGCTGGTGCTCTATCCACTGCACCAACTACCTGTCCCTTAGTCTCTATCATTTTATTTGGTTTTCCTACAAGTTCCCCTACTGGGAAGAGAACACTTCTGGCAGACACAAACATTCCTATTCACATAGTTATGGCATATATTTCATATAACATAGTCCTTTGAACATGTAGCCCTCATGTTCTGTGCTTATTGTTTCATACAGAATAATATGATGTGACTCACAGGCTGAGGACAGAAGCTTTGTGAATTACAGAGCAAATTAACAAAATGCCTTAGTGGGATTTCAATAAAGATTTTCACTTTTAAAAAAAATCAAATTAAAACAGATGTTAGAATTTTAATAGCCTTGGTAAGCCTAAAAGAACAAATTTAAAGATTTTTTTTCTATTAAACAATTTATTTATTAATTTTTAGTTTTTAACATTCACTTCATATGACTTTTGAGTTTCAAATTTTCTCCCCCTCCCTCTCCTTCTCCTCCCCAAGAGGGTGTGCAATCTGATATAGGCTCTACTTCTACGTTCATATTAAGCATATTTTCACATTAGTCATGATGTAAAGGAGAATTAGAACCAATGGGAGGAACCACAAAAAAGAAGAAACAAAACAAAACATCAAAAGAAAACGAGAGCAAATAGTGTGCTTCCATCTGCATTCAGATTCCATAGTTTTTTCTCTGGATGTGGATAGCTTTTTTCCATTGTGAGTCTTTGTAGTTGTAGAGATTCTTGGTATCACAATATTCTGTTCTGACTTTTGGCACTTACACTGGACAGCAGATGTATTACTGTAGGTCCATGAAGTGGCTCAAAAGGAAAAAAGTCTGTACTCACTCAATTTTCCTTTCATGCGGAGGGCACATGCTTCTTGTCTTGGATTTTACTTTTATGATTCAGTTTGTGTTCCCTAGAAACCATCTTCTTCTAGTTCCAATATTCCCACTTTTCTGAAATAAGGCAGGCATGTACTATTCAAACCCCCCCACCCCTGATTCTTGCCTTATCACTCCTTAGAAATACCATGCAATTTTTTGTAGTAGCAAACAACTGGAAACAAAGCAGTTGCCCATGAATTGGGCAATGACTAAACAAATTGTGGCTTTTAATGTATCTGTCACACAATTTTATAAGGGTAGCTTTTTATTTTGACTAGATTTAGTGCAATACACTGAGAAAAGGAAATATCTTCTTATTTTCCTTTTGAACCGAAAACACTGAGAAATCTGTCAGCAACTGATGAATCAGGCCTCAGAATCAATAGGCCAATTCAGAGAGAAAAATACAGTTGTAACATAATCTCGCTGCCAGTGGTCCATCCTACTCATGAGCTCTTTGTTAATAAGCTCAGAGGTCACAAACCTCACTGTGTATGTTAAGGCTGATTGAGCATGGTAGATTTAAAAAACTATAGTGACCAATTTGTCATTTTCTCATTCTTTAGCTTTTCCCTAGAGGAGGCAGCATGGTGTAAGGAAAAGAGTGCTGAACTCGGGGTCAGGAGAGACCTAGGTTCAAGTCCATCTTATTAGCTGTGTAATTTCTGGCAGTACTTAACCCTGATATCTCAAACTCAATGTGTCCAAAACAGAACTCTGTCTTTCACCCTTTCCCCAAATTTCTCTATTTCTGTTGAAGATACTACCATTCTTTCAGTCTCCTAAATCCTTAATTTGGCATTTTATTCAAATTCTCACTCCTCCTAGCCAGGTATATCCAATTAGTTGCCAAATCTTGCCATTTTTAACCCTACAACATCTCTCCTATCTAGCTCCTTTTGGGGGGCTACATACACAAATACCACCTTAATGGCCTCCCAGTTTGTCTCTCTGCCTTGAGTCTATTCCCATTCCACAGCTGCCAAAGTAGTTTACTTTACCTTCTCTCTCTCTCTCTCCCTTTTCTTTTTTCTTTTCTTCTTTCTTTTCTTTTTTCTTCTTTTTTTTTTTTTTTTTTTGGTAAGGCAATTGGGGTTAAGTGACTTGCCCAGAGTCACATAACTAGTGAGTGTTATGTGTCTGAGGTCAAATTTGAACTCAGGTCCTTCTGACTTCAGGGCCAGTGCTCTATCCACTGTGTCACCTAGCTGCCCCCAAAGTAATTTACCTTAAATGGAAATCTGATCATATTTCTACCCTACTCAATAAACTCCAATGGCTTCCTATTTTCTTTAAGATAAAATATAATCTCTACTTGGATTGCCTTCACAACCTGGCCCCATCCCATCTTTTCACTCTTTTAAACTATTATACCATTCTCCTATAAAGGTGGGAGTCACTGAGTCAGTAGATTAATTATCCCACCCTACCTAAAGTGATAATATGCTACATAGTCCCTGATACCTTCACAAATTGAGAACATGTCTCAATCAATCCCTCAGTCATAGGCTTTGGACAGTGACCAACTGTGACTTTGCACAAGAAGTATATTCAGATTGGCTGAGGGAACTCGGTCAACTTCATAAACTTCAGAAGTCCAGAGGATTTTAGACTTCCCATCTTCCCATTGACATTCTAACAGCAAAGAATAGTTGAAGGCAGTGTCTTCATTTGGAGCCGAGGACAGATGGACTCAAGCTCAAGGCTCTAGAAAGAGTCAAGCAGAAAATTTACATCATACCTAATGGGAACATCTTGAAGATGTTCTCTCTTCATTTCCCACCAGGCTGTACTCCTCCGGCCTTTTCCATCATGTCCCTACTCTTGATCCTTTCTTCCCCCATCCCTTTTCAGCTTCCTTTATAAGGTGTCTTCTCCATTAGAATGTAAGTTACTTGAGGGCAGAGACTGTCTTCCTTTTTGCTTGTATTTTTTTTCCCTATTTTCTAGTATTCCAGAACTTAGCACAGAACCTGGCATATAAGTGTG
The DNA here is from genome assembly GCF_900497805.2 of Vombatus ursinus. NCBI lineage: Eukaryota > Metazoa > Chordata > Mammalia > Diprotodontia > Vombatidae > Vombatus > Vombatus ursinus. Next base: position 3,193,721 of record NW_020951391.1, on the reverse strand, counting down.
GTTGACTAATTGATAATTAACTAATGATCATAACAGGAACTAAATTGTTGGTGGCTAGTGAGTTATATAGCTTTAGTTAAGACACTTCACTACCACTCCCAATCCTTCAGGGCTAACCCTAGGATCCTGAGAGGACTAAGTTGGGATAATCACCCTAAAGGACATGCTACACTGCCTTTGCCACACTCTAAGGTCCATCCAAACTGACCTTGTCTCTGTTCCTCAGAGATGGAACTCTATCTCTGGAGCTAGTTACATTGAATATTCACGGGATTCAGTAAACTTGGAACCTCCAGACTAAGAAAAATATTTTTTTCTATCCCTAGCCACTAAACAGACTGATCTTTCTGTTCTGTTACACACACACACACACACACACACACACACACACACACACACCGGAAACCTCTGCTTGTGTTTCCCCTTCTTACCCATTTCTCTATAGCAAACACTTGCTCAGAATACAATAAAAATCAACGTTTCTTTATCTGAAGACAAATTCATTATAGAAGTACAAACAGGAAATAAACGCGGTAAAAAAGAGCAAGACTCTCCAAAAAGGTATGAAATGTCAGTTTATCAGGAAGAACTAGAGGAGCAGGGGAGGAAGTAGAGAGCAGATAATTTCACCAAGACCCAGCAGCTCTGCAATTCAAGCATACAGCAAGTTCTAACCAGGCATATCACTCTTAAGCATATCAGTAAACTCTACCTGCACAAAGTTATGGAGCAGCAGCGTCTTTCACTTGCAATCAGCTTCCAGTGCTAGCAGCTATTGGCACCCTGTGATCTCTCTTACGCATTTTATACTTCATTCCACAAAACTCCCTGCTCTACCAATCCTTCAACCTCTTCTTTAAGCTGGAAATACTCTATCAGCACATCCCGTTGCTGATATGAGGCTACGTTCTTTTGGCATTTTGGCCACATTGTAACCTTTTCAACCAAGATATTTCAGATAATCATACAATTATTTACTAGTGTATCAAAACTAGACCAAAAAAACCTTTTGAGAAGGTGATACAGAGAACAAGTAGTATGTGTGTTCCTTTTTATATATTACTATCTGTGACCATGCTTAGTATACTGCCCGAAGTTTGGGATACAGTCTTACCTTAGATAAGAGCCTGTGATAAGCATCTGTTTCAGGTTTATTGAAAGCTGCTTATCTAATTGAAAAATGTGACATTTCTTTTAGGATATACTCATAGATGCTGAGGGGGCATGAGAAGTAAACCAACTCTTTGGATGCAGATTTCTATACCTTGCTCCCCCGAGGATTTAGTACTTGTTGCCAAGAGACTAGGGAAGCAGTTGCAAGATTTGTAAGCCATGACCGTGCACAAAAGGAATAGCCCATACATATTACATTGGGGCCTGGCCTATAACGGGATATAAGTATCACTACCTCTTATTTGAGCCCACTATTGCATCCCTAACTATCTCTTGGGGTCAGCCTTACTTGGCTAGTGAGATCTACAATTTCACATGTGCCTGGTTAATTCAAGGGTACTCAACTTCTTGAAACACTGCTCATTTAGCTTCCACTATTCTAGTTGTCCCAGCTTTCCAACTTATCCTTCTCTATCTCCTTTACTAGTTTTTTCTTAAAAAAAAAAAAACTTTTTTGTTTTTTAGAAATGTCTTCATTTCCCGGTAATCCCCCCACCCACAAACAGCCGTCCATTATAACAAAAAACAGTTAAGCAAAAAGCAAACAAAAAAATCCACTGACTGTGTGTGACAGCATTTCCCTCATTCCATAACTATAGTCTACCACTTCTCCACCAAGAGGAAGATGGCATTTTTTGTCATTAGCCTTCTAGATTTAAGATGAGTCATTGTATTGATTTGCATTTAGAATATTTTAGTGATTTCTTTTATGCTGTTAGGGTCCTTGTGTATATTGTTCTCTTGGTTTTGCTTATGTCACTGTCGTCAATTCCTTTAACTCCCTCAAATTTCTCATTTCACAAGATTGTTCTCTCCTCCTTCTCCTCCCATCTGTCTGACTGCTCTTTCTCAGTGTCCTTTGGTAGCTCAACCATGTTTCACTTTCCATCTATGTGCATTTCTCAAGGCTCTGTTTTCAGCCTTCTTTTCTCTACATATCCTGTCTCTCTCAGTGATCACTATCAACTCTCATAGGTTCAATTATCATCTCTATGAAGATGACTCCAGATCTATCTAGCCCTAGTTTCTCTCCTAAGTGCCAACCCCAAATGAGCAAGTCCTGTTGGGCATCTCTCCAATTGGATGTCAAACTCAAGTAGAAACATGGCTACTAATCTTTGTGTAAGTATTCCTGCCGGTCATATATTGATTTAGTTTTAAAATGTATTATCATGAATATCTAATTGTATTTTTGTTTATTTTATTGAATATTTCCCAATTACATTTTAATCTGGTTCAGGCTGCACTTGGGAGTGTTGTGAACTATTTTAATTTCATAAGTAATAGAGAGAGTATAGAAGGAATAAATATAAGAGTCTGAGTCAAAGATTAAGAGTCTAAAATAGGGCAAAAGGGAAGATAAAGAAGAGAATGAGAAACAGAAATCTTTTTTTTTTTAGAAAAAAAGGCTCAGAAAATTAAATTTAAAAATTAACAAACAAAACAAGTGAAAGGGGAAGAGAAGACTGAGGATTTTACTTGAGTACTTAACTGAGAAAAAAAGAGGGAGAAAATTAAATAATCAGGCAAAAGGAAGAAATTTTTAAAAAAAGAACTAAAGTTAAGCAAAACTCCAGAACTAGAGAAAAGGGTAACAAAAAACTAGGGAAGGGGTTTGAGGGTGAGAAGAAAAAAAGCCTGTGGGAATAAGGTTGCCCTATGGTAGAAAGCTAAAACAACTGAAGAGGCAAAGTTCTGTCTTTACAGAGAAAGGGGGACAATATTTAATACCAAAAACAAATAAACAACCCAATGTTAGAGTTAATGGAGGAAAATTTAATCCTAACTCTTATCACTTTAAATGTGAATGTAATAACCAACCCCCCAGAATGGAAAGAGTGACAGACTGAATAGAAAAACTAAAATGTTATATATGTTGCTTATAAAAACACACATTAAAAAATAAAGACACACATAGAACAAAAATGAGAGGGTGGGACAAAATTTACTATGCATTAAGTGAATTTTTAAAAAAGCAGAAGTTGCAATCATTCTATAAGGCAAGGCAAAAACATTCACAAAATAAAAAAACATAAAGAAAACTATTGCTATCAGTATTAAGCTTATGTGCTCCAAATGTCACCTAAATTCATTAAAAAGAAACATTAACTTTATTTCAAGAAGATATAGACAGTGATACAATAGTAGCAGGAAATTTAATGTCCCTCTCAGTTTTGGACAAATCTAACAAAAAGATAAAAGAAAAAATAGAGAATTGAACAATTTGCTGGAGAAAGTAGAAGTTAATGATTTATGGTATCTTTTAAATGGGACTGCTAAAGAAGATCCATATTTCTCAGCACCACATGTAACTTCTCTGAAAATTGACCATTTATTAGGGTACAGAAATATTGCAAACAAATATAAAAAAGACAGAAATGTTGAACACATTTTTTTTAGGCCATAATACTATAAAACAGTAATCTTTTCAGAGGGAATAAACAAAAGACATAGACTCAGATGGAAGCTTGACAATGAAATCCTAAATTATAAATGGTCCAACAATAAACAAGGGAAACAATTAATAATTGTGTTAAAGAAAATTATGATTGAGCAACATACCAAAATATCTGTGTCCTTACCTCATTGGGCTGCAGGAAAGCTAGAAAGATAGGTTGGGGCCGGGGGTATATGGCCAAACCCAAAGTCACCTCCATGTCATGATAAGATATTAGAATAGGACTTTGTGAAGGACAATTTTATAACATTACTGATGAAAAACTCACATAATTGTATTAATTATAACTTACATTTATGTAATTGTAACTTATCTTCACTTTAAGATAAACAAAACTTTCCCCACAACAGCCCCATGAGGTACAAGTTTTGTCAAGTATACAAGTATTGTCATCGCTATCTTACAGGTTGAGGCTTACAAGGTTAAGTGATTTACTTATGGTCACACGAGTAAATATCAGAGCCAAGATTTCTCTCCAAATTTAGTACTCTTTCCGTTCCACCACATTACAAAGTGCTACATGAGGTCTGAAGGAGAAGTTTATAGTCTAACAGGGAAAGACCTTCTTTTTGTAAAGTAAATTATAGAGAACCCTAGTTGCCACTTAAATATAAATTTAAAAATAAAGGCAACTCGCCAGACAAATAATAGATTCTTACTTTTACTTGAAACTCAAGTAATCTAAGGTTCTTGGTTGGGTAGTTGTCTTTTTCACTTTTTTTCTTTTTTACCATTCTCTCCTCCCCCAAATACAATGAGTTTTAGATCAGAACAAAGCTAGAGAGGTGGAGCTATGTTCCAGTGTTTATTGCCAGCATTGCAGAGATAGACTACAGGTATCCTGGCTATCTAAAGCACTGTTTGCTCTCTTTTTTCCTCTTCACTAACAAAAATCAGTCAGTGTCTAGCAGAATGGCTAGTACACCTGGGAAATGGATGTCATTAATTGGAGTCAGTCTCATCTGTTTTAAGGTGGTAAGTTCAACTAATTTCTTGTTGCAATTATTTTTGTGGTGAAGAAACATTACACATTATTAATTTTTTAAAAAGTAATTAAAACTCTTTAGACCACTCCAATATCTTACAGTACTGTTAGTTGTTTATTTTAACCCTTTTAAATGCTACAAATACACTAAAGAGAGAAAGCAACATTATCATTATATCTCTAAAACCAAGAATGTTAAAAAAAAAATCTGTCAGTAACCACTGACTCATGCTTCTGAATCAATAGACAGATTCAGAGAGAAATGAGAAATAGTAATGCGATCTACCCAGCAAGATCCCCTCTACCTTGTGATTGTTTTGTCAATGAACCCAATAGCCACAGACCAGTTTGTGCAAATAAATGCATTGCAATGATTCAGGGTGCAAAGTACGTAAGAAAAATATAGCAAATCATTCATATTATCTCGTTGTATTTGATATTTTCCTCCAAAATGGCAGTTTTCTTTTTGGTTCTAATCTAATTTTCTTTTTCAGATTGCTTCATCAAATGCAGGTAAAACTTTCTAAAAATCAGGGTCTTACCCATATGTTGATTTTAATTTCCATTGTTTTCTTTGTGGATTCACCTGAAACATTCAAATTATGTCAGGAAATGAATTCAACAACTGGTAAGATAAATGAACAAATAAAAGTAACAAGGTCTGTCCAAATGCAGTATCCTTCATAATGCCATTTCTGAAGTAACATAGGGCTGGTTATTTCTTTATCTACAAGCTAATTCATTGATATGACTCCAACCAAAAAATGAGTTTTTATGAAAATAGGAACAATTTAAGGCAAAATCCATTTTTTTTAGCCCTTGGAAGTATGGCATTAATCCTAAAAGTCAGTGGAAATGTTAATCATTGTTGTGTTATAAACTGATTTATTTTTCTATGAAAAGAAGTAGAATGTTGTCTTATTCACGATTAGTTAAGAAACTAGGGTATAAATTTTTTTTAACCACTTTGGGGGAGCTGGAGTAAATTAGAAATTTTACTCTTTTATTACATTTTAAAGGGTTTAATTAATACTTTAAAAATACAACTATTACTTTTTGAAAAAAGCACAATTGATCAAAACAAACCATTACACCTCTTTCAGGATATATAACATTCTACATGTAATAATAGCTAGCATTTATATAATTCTTTAAGGTTTGTGAAGTGCTTTACATATATTATATCATTTGATCATCACAACAGCCCTAAGAGGTAAGTGCTCTTATGATCCCAATTTTACAGATGAGGAAATGAGGCACAAAGAGGTTTAGTGACTTGCCCAAAATCACACAAGAAGTAAGTGTCTGAGGGAGGATTCAAACTCAGATCTTCCTGACTTCAAATTCCACACCCTATCTACTGCACCACCTATCCGCTTACTTATAGCCTTATGGTATATCACTTCATATTGTTAGGAGAGAAATATGTTTCAACACCAGAGATCTTCTGAAACAAAGATCTGATTTTGATCTGAATTCTAATGGCTTCTAATGCTGTTTTCATTTATACTATTGTAGTTGTAGTATATTGTTCTTTGCTTCTGCTTTCTTTGCTTTGCATCAGTTCATATGGGTCTTCCCATATTTCATTAAATCCATATATTCATTGTGGTGGCTGTTGTTTTAGGATACAATAACATTCCATTACACTCATTGGCCACAATTTATTTAATCATTCCTAAAAAGATGGAGACTCACTTTGTTCAGTTTTTTGCTACCTTAAAAAATGATGCTATAAATATTTTTAGTATTGATCTCTTACTATATTTCTAATTTTTAATTCTGCCTAAACTTTCCCCTAAAGAGAATTTCCAACTCTGGGAAATATAAAGGGAAAAAAAATAGATCATTCTCTTTTTAAGATAGTCTTACCATCTGTTTTTTCCCAAAGGCAGGGGATTTAACTAGATGATCCCTCTTGGTGTCCCTTATAGTTCTAAAATTCTACAATTCTAAGGCATAGAGCTGAAACTTTAAGTCTATAATGGTTCTATGACTACATGTGAGTTTCATATAAGCTTTATTTTTTAATTTTAAAGCTACCATATTTATTGCAGTTTAAAATTACAGAGGACAATGGTGTAGTGGATAGAGGACCAGCCCTGAATTCAGGAAGACCTGAGTTCAAATCTGGCCTCAGACACTTGACACTTACTAGCTGTGTGACCCTGGGCAAGTCACTTAACCCCATTGCATCCCCCCCAAAAAATTACAGAGGACAACATTTATCAGTAGTGACCATATAGCACAAAGTACAATGACAATTTGGCAGTTATTCAATTATTTGATCAGCATAGATGGACAGCCAAAGTACATAATTCAGTACCCCCCACATAAAATACCCCGGTTTTCTTCTCTGTGTGTGTGTGTGTGTGTGTGTGTGTATGTATCTATCTATCCTTCTCCAGAGATATTATGAGGGATGGCACCTGGCACCACTAGTTCAGAGTCCATGAATCTACCAATGACTTGATGCCCCTAACCCAATGTTACCGGAGGCAGTTGGGGCAAGAATCCCAATTCACCTTGTAGTAATTAAGGATGTTCCTTAAGCCTGTAATACTCATTTAGCTTTGGGCAAAAGATCTTAGTTTACTCCAATATGTGTGCTTGCATGTATATGTGTATCACAGGATGCTACTTATCTAACTTATATTTTATCTATATAAACTAGTTTTTCCTATTTTTCCCCCTATGTATAATTATGGAAAGAAAGGGTCATAATCTTTCCTTGTCTATATTGCAGCTGCTCCTATTAAAATTGGTATTCATTGTGTGCTGCCCATGTTTCAGAGGAAATATAGTTTGGTCAAGTTGTTTGTGTTCATTTCCCCTCTCTCCCCAGCTATGCCCCACCCCCAAACTGCAATGCATACTAAGAAAGAGCAGTAATGGCTTATTCCATATTGATAGAGGATGTTGCTCTTTGCTTTGAAGTGTCCAAAGCCAAATAAAGGAGGCATCAATGTCAACGAAAAATAAAGAATTAAACTGTCAATACATATCATTCTTCTTGAGGCAGCTAGATGATATAATGACTAGAATGATGGTCTTGGAGTGAGGAAGATAAATTCAAATCCTGCCTTCAGTTCTTACTAGTTTGATGGCCTTGGGTATGTCCTTTAACCTCTCTCAGTTTCCTCATCTGTAAAATGGAGATAATAGCATCTACCTCACAGTGTTTGTTGTGAAGATCAAATGTATCTATATCTATATGTGTATATGTGTATGTGTATGTGAGTATATATATACATATGTATCTTAGTAAACCTTAAAGCTCTATATAAATGTTGGCTATTATCATTAACAGAAACATGGTCAACTTTGGTTCAAAATATCTATTGCAAACAAAGATAAGTCTCCACGTTATATCCCATGTCCCAAACAGTTCCTGACCCCTCAAGTCTCTGGTTCAAATTGTGGGCAATTCTCAATGGCAAATTACCCATTTGGCTCATTTTTTTCTCCATCTAATTTAAAAATTGAAGCAGTTTGTTCTTATTCCTCTTCCCCTCCTCTCTTCACTAAGCCCAGACTCCAGTATTTGCTTCTTATACTTTCTTCCTCTCATTTTAATCATCCCTTATAATCACCCCTCCTAAGTTGGTTTGTTTGTCTTGTGAATATTTCCTCCATGTTTCTCTTTACCCTCTTAAATCTTCCCTTCCCTTTTCTAGTTCCAACTTATTTCTTTGAATGTGAGTATAATGTATTTTTTTCTTAAAACTCTTTGTGTGTATGTGTGTCTGTGTGTCTGTGTTCATCTGGTTCATGCTGGAGTGACACCATGGGATAATTACTCTTTCTACCTACCTTTTAGCAATAATAAGTTCCTCTCCCTTATTCTTTATGTCTTTCCTCATGCATTCCTTTCTCCTCCTTTTTCTTTCATCTCATACGACCAAAAATAACAATAATAATAAACCCAGCCCCTGTGTTTTTCTTAATTAGTTCCCTCTGTTACCTTTGAAAACAATAGAAGTCTAAAGAAACACATCTCTTTAAATTCTTACATTAGAATATAAATTCCTCATCATCATTCAATTCCTTCCGATTGCTTTCTGTGTTACTCTTGACTCCTATGTTTGTATGTCAAAATTTCAATTATGCTTGGGTATTTTTTATTAGGAATGCTTGGAAGTTCTCTATTCTATTTTTTTAAATCCATATTTTCTCCTATAGGATTATACTCTGTTTCGCAGAATAAATTGTAATCCCTTTTATTTTGGCTTTTAAAATATTACATTCTAAGATTTTGTCTTCTTTATAGTAGTTGTTGCTAAGTCTTGTTTGATCCTGACTGGTTCCTTGACATTTGAATTATTGCAGTATTTTTTTCTTTGACTTGGAAGCTCTGGAAGTGGCTTTGACAAACAATGAGTTTTCAGTTCGGGTTTTCTTTAAGAATATGATCAGTGGATTCTTTCTATTTTCCTTTAGACCTCTGGTTTTAAGGCATTTTTTTAAAAAAAATAGCATCTAGACTTTTTGTTTGTTTATGATTTTCATGGAGTCTGATGGTTTTTAAATTATCTCTCCTCAACCAGTTTTCCAAGTCAATTGTTTTTGGTTTGTTTGTTTGTTTGTTTTGCTTTTTGGTGAGGCAATGGGTTTATTTTTTGTTTGTTTAGGTCAATTATTTTTGATAGTAAGTACCTTACATTTTCTTCTATCTTTTTTTAATCTTTCAACTGTACAAATATTTCTTGTTGTCTCATAAAGTCCTTGACTTCTGTTTGCTCCATTCTATTTTTGAGGTAATACATGACTTAAATAATATTTTCCACTTTCTGTTCTAAAGTGCTTTTAAAGGGTTCATTGGGTGACAATCTACTTTGTAATGAGTTGGCTTTCTCACTCCAACCTGCCTTCACAATGAAAGATCTAGGTTCCCAAAGAAGAACCACCACCACTAAAATTCTCTCAAGGTCCTAAGAGCAAACCTCTGGGGGGTGGGGGGTGGGAATATACTTCTCTTACTCAGCCTCCTAGCTCTTCAGCCCTCATCAATGCATTTCTATTTACACAACTAAGCCCTCACAATAATGACATTAAGATAATAAACATAACCATTTACTTTATAATAAGGCAGAAAATTAATAAAATTACAAGTACTCATATTAAAGCATATACATAATAAATACATCACAATCTACACATAAACCTCGGTCACACTCTTCTACTATGAGCTCAGTATCTATGTGGGAGAATAGGCACACGCTTACAGAAACCTACCAAAAATTAGATTATGGGTGGAAAACAAAATGAACTCCAGCTACTCATGGTTCATCTGGAAAAGCCCCATGTAAACTGCCTCTTTTCTGTGCTTTTCACTCTTGAGCTCCACTGATCATTTGCAAGTTTCTGGGAATGCTGCCTTTAAGCCAACCTGGTCCCCTTTCTTGCCTCTACCAATATGCTAAGATAGTTCTAGTAATTAACCCTCCTCACTAACTTTTGCCTACTATGTATGAACCCACCTTCATTTAGGAAATTCTAAGCATACTTAGAATTTATTTACAGATAATGGGAAGCTAACTGAAGAATCTCTTGGCTTTTCAGCAGACTTCACTGTCTCTATATGTGATGTGACTTCCACGAGCATTAATCTGAGGTGGGCCAAGATTTCCGGTGCTGTGTCTTACAAGGTCACAGTCACTCCTGTCAACACGTTAGGCCGTTCCATATTTGCCCTTTTCAACGATGTCACGCTCCTAGGCACAATTGCCCCCCTCAGACCCAACACCGTCCATACCATTAAAGTGGATGCTCTTGATGAGAATGGGATGTTGCTGGCTGAGGCATTGAAAATGCAATTAACAGGTCAGTTCCGGGTAGTTTACACCAGTGGTATGTTCTGTTACTACTATGGAAATGGGAGTTCGTTTTCTTGGCTGGGGTCTTTATAGTCTATTCTGGGAATCACGGGGATCCCATCACTAGGATCATATTTTGTGTTTATTATTTTAAATTAGGCAGATTATTTCCACTGAAAATTGAATAGAACATATAATAGTTAAACAATTATCTAAAAGCATCAAAGCAGTGAAGAGTAGGATCATAGGACACATAAGAAACATAAGCTCTATCTTGTGACAGAGTGGATAAAGCCTTGCACCTGGAATCAGGTAGATCTGAGTTCAAATATATCCTACCACTTACTAGCTGTGTGACCCTAGTCAAGCCACTGAATTGCTGTCTGCCTCAGTTTCCTCATCTGTAAAATGGTGATAATAATAGCACCTACTTCCCAGGGTAGTTGTGAGAATCAAATAGATAACATTTGTAGAGTACCTTGCACGTAGTAGACACTTAATATTACTTGGTTGATATTTTTTTTTAAACCTAAATTTGGAACTCAAAACGTTAAAAATGAAAGTGTTAAAAATTGTTTTTACATGTAATTGAGGAAAAAATATTATTTTTAAAAAGTCATGAGTGAATTAAACAAAATGAGGAGATAATCAGTTATCAAACATTTATTAAGCACCTACTGTGTACCAGGCACCATGCTAAGAACTGGAGATACAAAGAAAAGCAAAAACAGAGACCCTGTCCTCGAGGACCTCACATTCTAACAGAAGGGACAACATCTATGAATCTATTATACAGTGCATATTAAAGGTCATCTAAAAGGGAGGCGCTATTAGCTAGGGGGACCAGGAAAGACATCTTGAAGAGTACGGACTTGAGCCAAGTCTCAAAGCTAGGAGACAGAAATGAGGAGGGAGGGCATTCCAGTCATAGGGTACAGCCAGTACAGAGTATGGAGATGGACACAATGTGGAAGCAACAGCAAAAAGAACAGCATAGTGGAAGGTGGGGATGAGTAAGGAGATTGCAAAGGTAGATGGGTACAGGTTGGGAAGGGCTTCAAGCGCTAAGTGGAGCATTTATATCAGATCATAGAGGTAGTAGGGAGCCATGGAAGTCTATTGATGAAGGGGCACAACGTGGTCAGACCTACTCTGAAGAAATAGAGAGTCCTCCAATTACCTCTGACACTGTGTGCTTGGGTCCCTAGAAGAATGGTATTGTTCTCGATAGAGATAGAGAAGTTTGGAGGAGAGGGGAATAAAGGAGGGAAAATAATGCATTCAAGCTGTCCTCCTCCATGCCTTGAACACATTCTTTTCACACCCCTTCCTTTTACAAGCCCTGGCTTCCTTCAAAGCTCAGTCAACAACACAAGTCAATAAGTATATACTATGTTGCATGTATCCTGTTAAGCCTTAGGGACAAAAAGAAAGACAAAAAAATAGTTCCTGCCCTCAAGGAGCTCACGGTCTAATGGAGAAAGCAAAATGCAAACAACTATGCCCCAAAAGATAGACATAAATTGGAGATAAGCTGGATTTGAAATTTGGAAGACCTGGGTTCAAATTTGTTTACTAGCTGTCACTTAACCTCTCTAGGTCTCAATTTTCTCATCTGTAAAATGAAGAGGTTAAATTACTCTACATCCAAGGTGTCTTCCAGTTCTAAGACTATGATCTTATGATTCTCCTTTAAAGGGTCAACTACCCCGGCAGGATGGTTCAGTATAATTAATGTCTCTACAGAACTCTGAAGCTTAGGAAGCTCTTTCCTCACAACACTGTAAAGCAGGAAGTGGAAGCAAAACAATTCTAGGCTTAGATATTTAGAACTACCAAGGACTTTAAAGTTCATCTAATACAACCTCGTTATTTTTTTTTTTAATATTGAGGAAGCTGAGACTCAGAGACAATAAATGATTTGCTGCAGATCACGCTGGTATTAAGTGGCAAAGCCAAGATTTGAACTCGGGTTTTCTGCCTCCAATTCTGAACTTTTCCCTATAGAGATCAGTAAACTGAGATCTAGAATGGTTCAGAGACTTGCCCAAAGTCACACCTTCTAAGTCTTTGTCCAGTGAGTAGACTCCCTATGACATTACACTGTTGGTGAGTATATGCCCTACCACATTATGCTGCCTTCAGTGTAGTGCCTCCTTCTCTGGCAAGAGCACTGTCATAATTTTTTAAGAGATGGCAAAGAGAGAAACATACCTGTATAATGTTGAAAGAATGCTTGGTCATCACACAGTGGGTATGTTGTTCATCTTTGTGGAATTATTCTTGAGAGGCTGCCAAATGTCTAGGCCATTGTACAGAAAGAAATGGTTGTCTGTGAACAGGAACAGAAGAATTTGGGGTTTTAAAAAACTCTTTTTTTTTTTTTTTGCATGGGTGAATCATCATATACTTAGATGAGAAGGCCGCCTCAGTAATGTTGTGGGATAAGGAAGAACCCATACTTTGGAGCATTCATTAGTTTCTCTTTCTATAAAATGACAGTGTTGTACTAGATAATTTCAGCTCTAAAAGTCCATGATTTTAAATTGGAGGCAGAGTGTTCCAGTGAGTTATCACAAAGCCAATCAGACCAATTCCCAAGGTATCTAGCTCCAGGCAGACTTCCCACAGGCAGAAGGCCACTGCAGATCTCACCTTTCTCCCTGTCTCCTTCTCACTTTCCAATCCTTTTTAAATCCTTTTCAAAGGGAAAATTTCTCACACTCCCCTCCTTCTTCCCCCACCCCACTGCCCCTCCAAATCCAACTCCAAATGATTGTCAACAGCACTCAGCTCTAATTCTGCCTTTCCTTTGTACTTCCTAGATGTCTCTGTGGGTAAATCATTTTGCCTCTTTTTTTCTCTGTCTTCGTCTAAGAGATGGACAGATAGATAAAACATTTATTAAGGGTTTAGTCAATACCAGGAACTGACATAGCACTGTGGATACAAAAATAAGCAAGCGAGACAGTCTTTGCCCTCAAGGAGCTTACATTCTAATGAGAGGAGACAACACACAAAGCGGAAAGGGGATGGAATAAGGCTTTGTTTCAATGTGGTGAAGAGATGGCAAAGAAGTGACTCTGAGGCCTAGATCTTGGCAAGTTAAAGTAAAAGCTCACTTATGAGACCAAGGCGATCCAGGGTCAAAGTCCAGGGTTCTGATGGGGAAGGAGATAGGATGATGCCAAGAGCAGAAGGAATGAAGAAAGGGGAAGGAGAAGGGAACAAGCATTTATTAGGTGCCTACTATGTTCCAAACACTTTACAAATATTATCTCATTTGCTCCTCACAACAATCTTGGGAGGTATTATTATTATCTCCATTTTACAGTTGAGGAAACCCAGGCAGACAAAGGTTAAGGGGCTTTTCCAGGATCATATAGCTAGGCTGAATCTGAACTCAGATCCTTTTGACTCCAGGCCTAGGGTTCTATCCACTACACCACCTAGCTGGTGAGAACTTGTTAGCAGTGTAATGAGAATGCATGTGTTTGAAAGACAGAAGGGATGTGGGCGGTGGTTATCGTCAATGTCCTTACTAATACAATATTTGACTACTGATTTTGTTTTTAGCTCCAGAAATACCCATTATTGATCAGGCTTATTCCAAACTTAGCAACAGCATCACTGTGGAATGGGCATCTGTGCCAGGGGCTACCAGTTATCTCCTCACAGCCCAAGATGGCGAGTCCTTCATTGAAACAATAGTCACTATTTCACCAGGCACAGTGTCAGGCCTGAAGGCGGCTACCACATACAAAATCACCATCAGAGCAGTCAATGCTGGAGGGAGAAGCCAGGCATCACCTCCCAAGAAGGCAAAGACAGGTAACTATCAATCCCTGGGCACTTTAAATCAGTAAAAGAACATGAACTTGCTTGAGAATTGGTATTACCAATATGCATTATAATTTGGTATAGAATGAGTGTCTGAGGTCCAGGGCACAGAATAATTATGAGAAATAGTACTGCTGGTAAAGTTGGATGTATTTGAGGAAAAATGTAACTTAAATATCAAATATGATTATCCAAAATTAGGCCATTATGGGGCAGAGAGACTTTCTTGAAAAGTATCAGATTCCTTAAATTAGGGAAATATTTTTAGATGGTGCCAGGAAGACCTGGGTCCAATCCTACTTCTGATACAAAGCTACACCACCCAGCGCAGATCACTTAAGCTCCATGTGACTCTTGTAACTTCCTAACACTTATGTACCAAATCAGAGAAGGTTGCAGTCTTCTTCAACTGGTAAATCACTTCCCACATTAGAAATTACCTGTGGCCAATGAAATCACTGATCCTTCCCACATATCCAAATCCCCAAAGACCACTGGTGAATACAGCACAGGTGGATGGGATTTTGTAGCAGTTTGACACATATTGAAATACATGCCAGAATTTACTCTTATTTGACTTTGGGTGGCAACATTAATTACTAAATATAAATGTGTACAAGGGCACCTTGATACGAAATGAGTGTTCTTGAGAAGTTGTGTCTAAGTCAAATTATATTTTCCCATTGACTTATATTTGAATTCTATTGTTGTTCAGTCATTTTTTTCAGTCATATCTGACTCTTTGTGACCCTATTTGGTATTTTCTTGGCCAAGATACTGGAGTAGCTTGCTATTTCCCTCTCCAGCTTACTTTACAAATGAGGAACTGAGGCAAACAGGGTTAAGTGACTTGCCCAGGGTCACAGCTAGTAAGTGTCTGAGGCCAGATTGGAAGATGAGTCTTCTTGACTCCAGGCCTGGTGCTCTATCCATTGTGCCACCCTTCGAATTCTATAGATCCTTCAATTTTCATCTCTGACTCATCTACAACTGTTAGAGGTTCCTAATACATATAATTTCTCTCCTACCAGGATCTCAGTGGAGTAGATAGTGATGTGTAAGCAAATGCCTAAATGTACTGGGGGAGTTACTATTTGAAAGAACCCTCCTGTGAATCTTTCTGTAAAGCAAAGAATTCTTTAGCAATGTAAATGATAATCCCACATTTACTTGCTTTTTTATTTTAAGTTTGTGTTGTGCTACATTTGGTTTTTCTGAAGCAATTTGCATGTGTAGGTGTCAAAGGACAGTGAATTCTTTTCTACCTTTTCAGTCTTGGCTGCCCCTGTCTTGGATGTGAGTTCCCCCAGTTCTGACACGATCCTGGTACAGTGGGAAACTGTGTCCATGGCGGTCGGATTCTCTGTGTCCATCATGCGTTCCAATGGCTTGGGTAGGATGTGGAAAGAGAATACCACCAACACCTCTTTGACCTTCACCAGTTTAGACGCAGGAACTCTCTACACCATAAAGGCATATGCCTGGAATGCTAATGGGATCCCTGGAGATGATTCTACTTATAATCAGAGAACAAGTAAGCCCTTTAAAGAAACATCATTTAGCTCAGCATAATGTAACTAGTAATTTCTAAGAACTGGGAAAAGAGAATATGAGGGCCCACATGTAACACAAACCAACCTGGCCCCCACCACCTGAAAGCCAGGCAAGTTATATTCCACACTACCCCCAGATTTCCCTGTACCCTCAAGGGGGTTGGGGGGGATGGAGGGGACCTAAGTTCTCTGCACATGCCTCCAGCTCTCATGGATAGTGTTCCACCAAGTAGAGAGAGGGTGCTCCCAGTTTCATTAGCCACTAACAGTCAGATTAGCTTTTATACAGAAATATTTACTTCAAAAGGTATAATTACAAATATAAAAACTTACTCCCCAAGCATGTGGGAGACCCAATCTTCCTCTTCCTCTCCCTTGCACCACCTCAATTTCTAGGGAGGGGAAGAAGATTAAATTCATGGCTTAGATCAGTTCCAATAGAGCAAAGTCCCAGTTCCAAGTCCAAAACCTCCCTGGGGCTTGAGTCCCAGGCACCCTAGCTACTCAGTTCTTCCATGCCAGGCTGGTTGGCTGCACTATCCCACCTACAATCCTGGCTCCAAGGTCTCCTTGGTTTGACTTCCCAATTCCATGGCTTGACTTCACCTCCAACCTCCAAAACTGAGGAGACCAAAAACACAGAACAGATCAAACCTCCCCAGGCTGATTTCTCAGAGCTGGGGTAAAAGAGAGAGAACAGGGGAAGGAGAATCTTTCCCTTCTCATCAGTTCAGTTCATAGTGCCCACACTATGATTAAACTGGGATCTTCACCCTTAGGACTCAGTAGATAAGATTTTAAAATCTAATTTTAAAGGCTCAGGTAGCCAGTCACAGACACTATCTCTACCCATATGGTAGGGAATGCAGCAGCCTCCATGTTAGGCACACTGGGCATGCTCAAAAAGCCCTTCAAGGGCATCTCTGTTTTAGAATTAGACATGCCCAGACCAGCCTGGGTTACACCTGTAACCACTGGATCTATTCATTTATTTCACATGATCACCATTCTTGGAACTTCCTTGTAGGTTTTAAAATGGTTATTGAATGTGATAAGAAAGGTTGTTCTAAACAGACAAGGCCTATCACCAATCCTATTTATAACTTTTTCAAATGTATCACACATCCAATATCACACAGCAAAGGATGATGTTCTAGGAAGCCAGCGCCAATTGTGAAGTTAAAATTCTGTATAAATACACACACACACAGACACACACACACACAAAGATGGTTTGACAGATGTTTTGATTCAGACTAAGAGATTCTTTGTGGACACAAGGATGACGATCTAATAAAATATTGTTATTTTTAAAGGAGTTCATTCTTTATTTCCCATTTCGTTTTTTATATTGTCAGGGGGAAAAAAGTATGAATTATATAATTTTTCCTGTAGGACAGCTGGGACTATTGAAAACTCTAAAACAGTTTAGGAAATCATGCATATGTATTTATCGTCCATGTAAGAGTGACTTTCAGCAACTGCAAAAAGTTACATGCCTTGCTTTAAAAGCATCAAAACAAAGAGGAGGCATGTGTGTTTTGGAGCCTTTTGATGTTTGTTTCTGTCATTTGGTAGCCATCTGGTGGTGCTTTAGGTTGATGAGGGGAAGAGAAGCTGCCCGCTAGGGCAGGGCTTCTTAAACTTTTTCCACTCAAGACTCCTGTTACTGTTTTGGCAGCGACCATTGGCCTGAGGGCATGTGCAGTGCAAAGAACACGTGCTTTGTGTCCAGAACCAAAGCTGCAGTGAAGTTGCCTGATGTACCACAGGCAAGCACTGTCAGAAACACCTTGGATTCTTTATGCATTTGATTTTTAATTAATTTTTGGTTGTTTCATGTTCAGAAACCTTTTACTGTTGCCAAATTTTTGGGGGTTGCAACACACAGTTTAAGAAGTATTGCCTAGGGAACTTAAAAATTAATTCTTTTGATTGAAGGTTGGCCATTGGGTCAAAATTGTAAGTACCTCCTTATGTTGCCTCAGAAATGAGGATAGGATCTTCATCCATATCATCTCCAGAGAAAAACTGAAATACTCATATAATCTTTGCGTAGGAGAGCAATAGATACAGGATCTTACAGACATTTTAGTCTGAACCCATTATTTTATAGGTGACAAAATTGATGCCCAGAGAGGTAAAATAATTTATCCAAAAGCACTCCTCTAGTTAATAGCAGATCCAGGATTAGGACTCAGGAAACCTGAGTCCCAGTTTTTGGCAATTAACAGACATTCCTAAATACTTAAAATTTTTTCTTCAACTTCTAGGCTCTCTGTGGAGTAGTAAGTAATCTTTAAACAAATCTACTACTCAATAATAGCTTATACTTGTACCACACTTTCAATTTGTAAAATAACTTACATGACTATCATTTAATTTGATGTTCCCAACAACCCTGACAGGTAATTAGAGTAGGTACTATAGTATCCATTTTACAGATGAGGGAATCAGAAGTTATGTGACTTACCCTAAGTCCCACAGAAAGGTAAAATTTTGCAGAATTCAGATACCTGTGGAGGGAACTAACCTTCAAAGCTGATTCATGAATATATATATTTTTAAGACTGTTGTCATTCAGTCACATCCAATTCTTTGGAACCCCATTTTGGGTTTTCTTGGCAAAGATACCAGTTTGGCTTGCCACTTCCTTCTCCAGCTCATTTTTACAGATGAGGAAACTGAGACAAATAGAGTTAAGTGACTTGCCCAGGGTCACATAGCTAGTAAGTGTCTGAGGCCAGATTTGAACTCACAAAGATGAGTCTTCCTAACTTCAGGCTTGCATTCTATCCACTGCTCCACCTAGCTGCCCATTTTTAAAAAACTAGGTCTCCCCATTTTACCCAGGAGCGGAACTCAGGGGTTAGTAATCCTAATTAGGATTAGGCTTAATCACACTACTGATTAGCACAGGACCTTTGACCTACTCTGTTTGTGACCTGGACCAATTTAGGCCTCTTTAGACAACCTTGTGGCCACCTGCTCTCAAGGACACACCGTAATCAAACTCATTGTGATCACCTGATCATCATAGTCTACTATAGCTCAGAACCCCAAGCTCAAGAGATCCACCATCCTCTGCCCTCCGAGTGGCAGGAGAACAGGCCTGCACCACCACGCTTGGGCTAGGTCCTGAAATTCTACTAACTCTTACCTTGACTCTTTCTGGAATGTGAAACATCTTAACAAATTGTTTCTCAAAAAAACTCTCTAGGTCCTCATGCTCCGGCAGACATCCAAGTCTCTTTTGATAGCGGGACTCAGAAGGCAACTGTTTCTTGGATGCCAACAGAAGGAGCTTTCAGTTATACTGTGACAGCCTCCAGTGAGGCTTCAAAGCTGAATTGTAGTACCACATCTACTTCCTGCACTATCTCTGCTCTCCATTGCGGAACTGAGTATGCCCTTTCCATTTTAGCAAGTAATGATGCTGGTTCTAGTCACTCAACAGCAACAGTGAACTTAAAGACTGGTATGTAAAATATGTCATGTTCATTATGGGATTAATGGGTCAAGGTGCCTATAATGTTCCTCCAAGGCCCCTTTGAGTGCACTAGAAGAAGCAATTTATGAACTAGGGGCCTGACTTTCATTAGAATGTGAACCCCATTCTAAAGGGCACAAAGTGGAGGGATATAGGGAACAGGAGAGAGTTTTGGCAAAATTGAAAAATATTCCTGGAAAATGCTGAAAACTCTGCCCAAGCTTTAGCTACACATAGTCTTGATTCTACCAATAACAGCCAATTATTCATAGGATCATAGATTTAGAGATCAAAGGAACCTCAGCAGGCACCTAGTCCACTCTTTTCATTTTACAGATGAGGAAACTGAGACACAGGTAGTAAGTGGCAAAGAAGATGGGATTTAAACTCAGGTCCTTACACCAGAGACAGTGTTTCTTCCTCCTTGCCAAGAATTCGGGATGTCTAGAACTGGGATTTACAAGAATGATTTCCTAATTAAAAGTGAGCTCTGCATCACAAATTTTCAGGGTTGGAGGGGACTTTCCATATCTGAAAAGGAATACCCTCAATAGCCTACCCAATAAATCATCTTATCTTTGCTTGAAGACTTCTAGTGAAGAAAAAACCTTCTATCTTCTGAGGCAACTTGTACTTTTGGATAGTTCTAACCATTAGGAAATGAAGTCCTAATGTACATATTGGGATATTTCTACATTTTTACTTTTAAAAGTTTTTTAAATTACTTTTCATACAAATAAAAAATGAATACCAAAACCCTACTCTGACATTTCATAATGGCATGGAAGTTACCCTGAGTTTTTAAAGGCTGTATCAGTGGTATAAATAGGAAGAAAATGATGTCCTTAAAAAAAAGTTAGAATTAGAATCGTCTGGGGACTTAAAAGGGCAAAACTTCAGTTGCTTGGAAAATTCATTCACCCAGGATACTTTATTCCCTGATGATGCTGGATAATGAGGCATTACTAAAACCCAAACATAACAACAAACATTAGCTACTTCTATTTCCATTGTGGTTTGCTGTGAATTATTTACTAGAAATTCTTATGACATTAAAAACAATATATCACTTCTCCTGATTACCACCGAGTAACATTTATCATACTAGAGCTCCTGTCTGTCCATTGTGGATAGTATCTTACCTTCCTTTCTAAGATTCATTCCAGAAGCTACAAAAAATATATCGTACCAGCTGCTACCTGTTTTACAAACTTGAAACCAGAAAGTAGGAATTTTTTCCTTATCCGGAGACTTTTCATATAGGCATAATTTCTTTAAAAAGTGTGACAGTAATGAAATAGTTGCCCATTCCACATTCTTCTTCTTTATACACAGTCTAGATTTGCCTCACCTGTGGTACAGGCAAAATTCAATACAATAAATCAAATCAAATAAAATTCAACTAGGCTGGAGAGGTCCAGAGGAGAGCAACCAGTTTGATGAAGAGTCTTGAGCTCATGTAACATAAGGTTAGTTGAAGGAACTAGAAATGTTTTACCTGGAGAACACTTGGGGGAAGAGGGAGGGTTGTGGTAGCTGTGTTCAAGTATCTAAAGGTTTGTCATTTGGAAGAAGGTTTAGATTTGTTCTGATTTGCCCCAGAGTGCAGAACCACCAAACCCCACCAAATTAAAACAAAACAAAACAAATAAACTGGGAGCAATGAGTAGAAGTTACAAAAAAGATAAACTGAGGCTTGAAGTAAAAATACAATTAGAGCCATCTAAAAATTTGCCTCCACTGGGGTTCCCCCTTACTAAAGGTCTTGAAGTAGAGACTGGACCACCTCTCAGGTATGCTATAGAGAGAATTCTTGTTCAGGTATGAGTTGGATTAAATGTCTTTCAAAGTAATTTCCAATTCTCAGGTTTTTATTCTGATTCGATAGGGTGGCCCCAAAAGTCTTTGAGCTATTAAAGCTGAAAACCGCACTGAGACTTTTGGAATACCCAGTACTATATTGAAAGCACTTTGTTGCTGTTGTGCGATCATTTCAGAATCTTCATGACCCCCTTTGGGGTTTTCTTGGCAAAGATACTGGAGTGATTACCCATTTCCTTCTCCAGCTCATTTTACAGATGAGGAAACTGAGGTAAACAGAGCTAAGTAACTTGCCCAGAGTTACACAGCTAGTAAGTGTCTGAGGTCAAATCTGAACTCAGGTCTTTCTGACTCCCGCCTGGTGCTCTATCCACTGCACCACCTAGCTGTCCCATTGAAAGCACTAGGGGATACGAAAGTAGATAAGGTGAAGTCTTATTCACCCTGAACTCTCCTATCTTTAAACCTTTGCCTCCCTGCCTGGAAAGGACTCCTCTGCCTCATCTTTCTGTTGAAGTCCAGCTCTCCTTTCAAGACCCAACTCAGGTACCTCCTGATCCTCAGAGCCTTCCCTGATGCTTCAGTCTCCCCAGGCAGAGACCTCTCCTTCCTAGAACTACTCACAGCCCTTTGTTTAAACCTCTTTTGGTGGTACTTATGATTCTCCATTGTACTTATTTCACTTTGTCCTAAAATAGTTATTTGAGCATGTATATCCTCCCTCCTCCTTCAACCCACACACACCATCACCACTGGATTGCAAGTTCCTTAATTGCACATTATTAATAGTGTCTATCTTCACACCCCCAGCACCTTGCATGCTGTAAATACTTAGTTTGTTGAATTAATACTTTCATTGCTATGAAAATTGCCCTATAACCCAATGGATTTTAGGCCCTAACAAATGTCCCACTTATTTCAAGTAATATTTGATCTACCTCCTCCCACAAAAAAAAAAAAATCTGGATAGTTCATTGGATTTCACTGTACTAGGTCCTGAAATTCATCTGTTGGTCCCTCAGGATTCTCTTCTAATACTGATTTATGATACACTGCCAGTCTTTACAACACCATTTACTAAACCTGGTCTGTAAGAGAACTCAAACAGTTGCTATCTCGAATTGCTCTGAAGTCCTATGCCATGGCAAAGAAGCAGATAAAATCTCTCTGTCTTTAAATGTTTTCCTAGTTGCTTGTGCACCCAGAAGCATCTCAATCCAAGAAGACTATCCTGGTCACCTGTCTGTGTCATGGTCTGATGTTGAACTTGGAGATTACTATGTGGCTTTTGTGAAAAGTGATGATGGTTTGGAGGTGCATTGTAACACATCATTGACCCAATGCAGTTTCCCATCTGATTGTGGCTTCACTTACTTCATTAGTGTCTTTGCCTACAATCAGGTAGGGCAGAGCCCTCTGGGTGATGTGTTCAACTACACAACAGGTAAGCAGCATGGGATACCTACGGGGGGGGGGGGGGGGGGGGGGGGTGGGGGATGAGGATTCACCAGACATGATTACACCACAGATCATTCATTCCCCTGTAGAATTCACTTAGAGTTACTCAAAAGAGTTGAATAAAGAGTGGAAAATCTGACCATTAGCAATACTGCTAGCACCCTTGCCTGATCCAATAATAAAGATCAGGTGCTGGAAGTCTCCAATTCACCACAGTGGTAATGTGTGCCACTCAACACCAAAATGTTGGCAGGGGAAATACCAAGCTTTTTATGGCTCTCAGAAATCTGGTTACTTCTATCCTCTAGCTCCACTTCTTTTTGGGGGACTTATATTAGTACAGGTTGTGTGATCTGTGCTGATTTATCCAATTAGTTTCTTGGCTCAGCTCCTAACCGCTGGGAAAACTCTACATTCTTCTCTTTGGGCTGCATTTCAACAAAGTCACTTTAGCATAGTAGAGTGGGATTGATCACATAAACATGGTTTTTCTGAATATTGTTCCTTACTCATAGAAGCAAAAGAAATAAAATCAAATATGTCAAAACATCTACCATGCAGGAAGTAGCTCTGCAACTTTAATCAGACCAATGCCATACACATGCCCCAAACCCCTGAGTTCCCAGAAAATAATTAAATTGCTTATATTCAGACTTCTTCATCAATCATTCCCCTCAGGACCAAGCAGGAATCCTCAGTGCTTTCCCACTCACCACTTTCCCGAGAATCAATGTCTAGTCAGTTGAGGGAACTCAGGATCCTTGGGCATTGATGCCTCCTCCAGATGCTTTTTTCTACTCATTACTCTGTTAGTGGCTAGAACCTCTTAGTTAGTGGCTTCCCTCCAACAGCTTCTCAGCATGGCTGTTGGACCCCTCATAGCTACCTTTACAGCATCTTCTTTCACCATGTGTTCTAGAAAATTGGACTGCTAGACCACCCCTGAGCACACTCTGGTCTTTCCTTCTATGTCTTGATTTTCAATTTTTTTGCATCTTCCCCACCCAACCACATTTTCCATGATGAAATCCCGGCAATCCTGCTAGGTCAGATTAAATGCCATCTCCTCCTTGAAGCCTTTGCTGGTCCCTCCTACCAGAAATGTTCACATAGTACATTATGTGTCTCCTTTTATGCTGATTTCTTTCTATATTACATAAAATTTTTTTGTGTACATGTCTCATCTTTCCATGAAAAAGCTTCTTAAAGGCAGGGACAATGTCTTCTTCATCTTTGTAACCCCTACAGTGTTTAACACGATATCTTGCTCACAAGTTGCTTAATTGATACCTTTTGAAATGAAGTAACATAATGAGACAATCAGGCCTGTAGTCATTCAAAGAAGAAATCAATGTGTGCTGGAGCAATCAGGGAAAGTCTTATGGAGAAGATTAAGTCTTGAGCTTGACCTTGATGGGTCAGTAAGTTTGGTAAAGATTGAGAGAAAAGGTTTTCTAGGGAAATTCTGGACTTTTCCAAGGGCAGAGCCACAGAGATGGATTTTTACCAGAAATCTTCAGGGAAGTTCTGTAGGGTTTTCCCAGGATCTATTTATATAATAATGCCTTCTTCTTTAATTTTGTCTGGCCTGACATTTGGAAGTGATGATGGGGCTAAAAAAAAGGAGAAGGAGATTAATATTCCCTCTGCCACAGGAAAACAAGTTTATGAAATCTGATCAATGGCTTTTGGGACAAAGAATTGGATTTATTTTTTGGATATTTATGATATCTTGTTGAGTTAAGTATATCCCAGGTATCATTTCCATTTTATGGAGGGTAAAACAAAGACCGCGTAATGTATCATTGGCAGAGACAGAAAGATAAACTCAGTCTTTTGATTCCTCCTCCCACTCTAGCCTAACATCTCACACTGACCATCATTGCTCATGACAAATCTTGCTGACTCTCACTTTCTGTGCTTATGCCCTTTTAGCTCCTTGCTGTCCTAGTGACATTAAACCAGTGTTTGTCTCCAGTGATACCACTGAGCTTGTCTGGTCTCCTGTCCGTGGTGCTGAAATGTATGAAACCAAAGCTGTTAATGGGAACCATGTGATTGAGTGCAATGATACTGCTAGTGCCTGCACCCTTTCTGCCCTGCAGTGTGACACCGTGTACAATGTCACTGTGTATTCTTTCAGTGAAATCAGGGGAAGCAATACATCTTGTGCTCCCCAGTGTGTGACAACAGGTACGGTATAGCTTCTATTCCAAACCCTGTCATAGTTTCAAAGCAGAGACAGGTCATCATTGACCCATGTAAATCAGGAACCACCAAGTTTTTTTTTTTTTAAAATAATGTCTATGTGCAAAATGATGCCAATCAGTGCAGATGATGGTGGTGATTATGATTATTTCGATACTTCAGGAATCTGTGATTTTGTCTCTGTAAGTGTACCCTTCACAGATCCAGCTCAAGACCCTTTTAAGACATAGTAGATGGCTTTTTGGAGTTCACGTGGGAAAAAAAATTCATTGCCCTATGGTCATCTTATTGATGAGCATCTCTGAAGTTAAATAGGATGGTGGTCTGATGACAGACATACAGTCTGACACTGAGCTCTTATGCAGGGTCTTTCTAACTTTGTAGGATTAGACAGAATTTGTGCTATTGAGGACATAGCCTTTGAGATCCCAGAATCACTTTCATGCCTCAACAAAGGCATTGAGTGAACTAATAAAAATAATGATGATAATGATGATAGCTGGTATTTTTCTTGAACTTTAAGGTTTACAAAATGATTTACATACATAATCTTACTTGGTGCTCCCAACAGAGGTAGAACTTAGACTTAGGGGAGGAGAAAAGGGAAAGAAATTCAATTCAATTAAATGAACTTTTATTAAGGATATACTGCAAGGCCCTGTACTAAGTGCTAGAAGAGAAATAAAGGAAGAGAAGAATAAGGGAGGCATAAAAGGAAGAAAGGCAAATAAGACAAAGAGGAAGAAGAATATGGCTATGGGAGAGGGTAAAAAGTGGCATCAATAATTGACATGAATGCTGCTCAGGGCTACCCATGTGATTCAAAAGTTGCTTAACTCAATTTTAGCACCACAAAGGCTAAAACTTTAAGCTTTTAATTGACCTATAAGTTGGATTTTTTTAGGGGAGAGGAGAAGACGGTCCAAAATGCTCCTAAATTTTCAAGCTAGTACAATTTTACATAAACCAACTGCTACGGTCTCAAGCTTAGCATTTTAATACTTGGATGTGATCTCATTACCTAAGTATTACCTACCCTACCGTGGCACTGTCTACACTCACCATACACTGTCATTTGCAGTAGGTGTGGTTTGTGGGACTTGCCCCAGAAAAATTTCTTGATCTGTTTTGTCATATACTGGTTGAGTAAATAAATCATGCTTTCTCAGCTCCTTGCAGTCCAGAAATAAAAAATGTGTCCAAGGACACTTTCCCCATCATTAATGTACACTGGCAAGCCAATAATGATGAAGCCACTTATATAGTAACTGCCAGAGGGGAATCTGGGATCTACCACTGCACAAGCTCTGGAGAGTTCTGCATGATAGCTGACCTGCCCTGTGGATCCTTTTTCTCCATCAGTGCGGTGGCACAAACAGAAGCAGGACAGAGTTTGCCAAGCTACAGTGTGCCTTTAGAAACAGGTATGTTAGCAAAAATCAACTTGAATGTTGAATTTGGTAGAAATTATGATCTGTTTTAAGATTTGTGTTGTTCTTGTTGTCATTTACCATTCTTAATACCATGCAAAAGAATGAGCTGTGGGAAATGAGGCATAAATAAGTCACTCAGAAAACATTTCGAGAACCTTATTCTTTTAATGGAAAAATGACTTTTAATTAGTAAACATATTATATACAATAAACCCTTACTAATACAAATGGGTATTAGAGGAATATATGTATAATTGAAATTCCCCTATTTTAGCCAATAATTCTCATCTTTCCTTTCCCCACACATTTCAACCTACTATTAAGTAGTAAAGTGGAATGATTCTAGTTTCCACTCCTCTGCCCTACCCTCACCCATCTTCTTTTATAAGTGTCAACCAGTCATAAAATGCCTGAAAAAGCAACAGAATAAAGATGGGGAGAAGAAATCAAAGCTTCCATAAGTCCCCAAATAACTGACAACTATCTATAAGTGTTTATAATGTCTATAAATATCTTAAGAGGTTAAGAGAATCTCAAATTATGACAATGAACTGCATAATTTGTTGCCATTTTTAGTGGGAAAAAATGAATATGTGTGTATTTAAGTTTGTATGTGTACAGTTGTAAGGTGTTACATGAAGAAAAGTCTAATTAATCAAACAAGTCAAGAAACCTGGTAAAGATCCCCTTCATCAGAAAAAGTTGTTTTTGTACTGCCTTTTTTGGCTATAACTACTAAGGATGGCTAGGTACATCAGAGGATATGAAAAAGAAACAAATGTTGACTAGCCAATTTTAAAATTCAGGGTATATAATTAAATTCAATGAGCATTTATTAACCTATTATGTGTAAAACACTGTGCTAAGCATTGGAAGTACAAAGGTAAAAACAAAACCATCCATGTCCTCAGGGAGTTTATATCTTTTTGGAGAAAGATTTGTTCATAGTTCAGTAAATGCAATACAAACACAAAGTAAATGAAAGTAATTTCAGGATGAAGATGTGGAGGAGAACACTAGCAACTGCTGAGATTAGGCAAGCTTCAGGTAGCAAGGGAGAACTGAGCTGAGCCTTGAAAGGTTCTAGGAATTACAAAAGGCAGAAGTGGACATAGAACATTCTAGGAATGGGAGTCAGCCTATGCAAATTCATGAAAGCAGGAGACAGGATGTCATATATAGGGAACAGCAAGTGTACCAGTTTGGATGGAACATAAAATATGTGAGTAAAGTGAAATCAGTGTGGGAAAATAGGTTGGGGCCAGTGGATGAAACAGGAGCCTAGGGATGGGATTGGGCAAGGTCAAACCCATCTTTGGGGAATGTTAGTTTGGTCGTTATAGGAATGATGAATTGGAGAGGAGAGAAATTGAAAACTGAAAGATTAGGAGGCTATTTCAATAATCCAGGAGAGGGAGGATAAAGGGTTAAGCTAAAGTGGTAACAAATATGAATAGAGAAAGGAATAGATGCAAAAGATGTTGGAAAGATAAAATCTACAAGACTTGGCAATTGATTTTTTTCTTGGTTGGGAAAAGTGTGGTTAAGGAACCAGAAGGGTTGAGGATGATTCTGAAATTTCAAACCAAGGGTACTGGAAGGCTGGAGGTGTCCTCAATAGAAATAGGGGAGCTAGGGGAAGAGATGAGTTTGAGTAGGGAGATGATGAATTCTGTTTGGGACATTTTGAATTTAAGATACATAACAAAGCATGAGCCTAATTCTTGACCGTTTTAAAGATGATAACTTAATGGATATGAAATCAAGTTATTCTCTCTTTGTGTTTCATTCTGAAGTACCGTGTTGCCCAGCAGACCTAAGAGTAATTCAAGTCACCCAGTCTGTAACCAATGTAAGCTGGACCATTGGGAATGGGGCACAAACCTATGTGACAATTTTAGAGTCTCACAAAGGACAGTCTAAGTGTCATACTCCACAAAATCACTGTATCCTGGGATGCATCAGCTGTGGCACCAACTATACAGTGGCTCTGAAAGCTGTTAGTGCTACAGGACTGACTGCTTTTTGTACCTACCAAGATTATTCTTCCAGTAAGTATTTGCTAAAATTTGGCAATAAATTTCTTTTGAATCAATGAGGACCCAATCTGTTCATTCATTCAATAAACATTTACTATATGGCTACTATGTGCAGGCACTGGAGATCAAAAAATAAAAATGAAATAATCTCTGTCTCCAAGGAACTTGTGTTCTATTAGAGGGAAACAAGATGTACAAATATAAGTATATACACTATATGTGTATGTGTGTGCATGTGTATGTGTGTATATATATATATATATATATATATATATGCTATACATGGGGAGGGAGAAACCCCTTTTTAATTATATATGTATTTATAATGCATATGTAAATAAATACATCTCTTTCTATCATATGCACTTGCATTGTAAATTAATATTTTTTAAAATATCTACTCTTTTGTTTGTAATTATTTTTAATACTAGGGTCTGAAGCTTCAAAGGCATTCTGTTGGAAAATAATAAATTAATTGCCCTGGAAATGCCTAGACATTTTTCTCCTGAAGGAAAATATTTTAATAATACATAGGTCCGTGCAGCACAAACAATAAAAAATATAACTCTGGAAGGAACCTTAGACTAAGTCATGCAGTCCAATCCCTTCACTTTTCAGATGAGGAAACTGAGTTTCAGGGAGATTAAAGTCTTTTCATTACCCCCTTCTGCAACCTCTAGCTTCTTTCAAAGCTCAGCTTGCATGCCCCCTCTTATAGCTGGCCTTTCCTAATTCCTCTCAGTTGTTAGCACTGTTGTTGACTGTTTGATAGCAGGAACTGTTTCATTTTTATCTTTATCTTTCTATTACCTAACACAGTGCAGAGTGGAGTCACTTGATAAATGGTTGTTGAACTGAACTGAATTAAGTGGAAACTAGGTAATGAAGTAGATAGAGGGCCTGGAATAAGGAAAATCTAAGTGCAAATCCAGCCTCAGACATTTCCTGTGTGACCCTGTCACTTAACCTCTGTTTGCCTCAGTTTCCTCAGCTGTAAAATGGGGATAATAATAGCACCTATCTCCCAATGTGGTTGTAAAGATCAAATGAGATAATAATTATAAAGCCCTTAGCATAGTGTCTGGTACATAGTAGGTGCTATATATAAATGTTTATTCTTTTCTCTTCTCCTTCCACCTTGACAGTAAATGGCAGAGCTGATTAAGATTGAGACATAAATGCTCTCACTCCAAGCCCAGGGATCTTTTGACCACACCATGCTGCCACAGATGCAGTATATAAACTGTTCTTTTCATGGGATTTAGCTGTTCTACCCTGGTGTCTACTTTTCAGAAATTACATTTTATCTCATGGGTTGGCCAAGGTCATGTAGACGTTAAATGGGCAGACAGCTTTTGTTTTCTTAAAAAAAAAAAAGGAGAAGAAGAAGAAGAATTTTGATACAGACTTTACCTTTCAGGTGCCTGCTGCCCTTTGGGGGTGAAATTATATCGATTGGGCAATAATGGTATTCAGATCTGCTGGCGAGCCTCCGTAAGGTCTGCAAACTACAGGGCAGAGCTTTATGGATCTAAAGGCGTTTTCACTTGTACCCCAACTTCTGCACTTAGTTATTGTGACATCACTGAGATACCTTGTGGGGATGTGTATACAGTCATGGTGTCTCCAGTCGATGAAACGGGATCGAAACTTACCTTCTGTCCCCAAAAAATATATTCAGGTAAACTGAGACCATGCCCATGTCATTCCTGTAAGCCAGAATTCATTGAGACTAAATTTATTTAGTATTTGGAAAGGTTACGGATAGGCTAGGAGATATTGTGGTAGGGATTCTTTTTCAGGTTCAGGTAGGAATAGATGACCTCTGAAGTTTCTTCCCACTCTAACTAAGATTTTTAGAATCTCTGATTAGTTGTTGAGATTCATGGTTCCCACAGCCACAGGAATCAATGTGACATGAAAGTTAAAAGCCTAGTGTCCATCCACCAGTAGTTGTCAGGGAGAGAAACATTCAGTATTTTCCTTATAAGGATACTACTTTAATTCTTAAATTAAAGTTTTTTTCCAATCAACAGAAATCCACTTCTTCTTCTTCCCTTAAGCCTCAAACATCACCACCGCCACCATCCCCCATCGAGAAGGAAAGAAAAAAAAAAAACCCGTTACATCACATTTAGCCAAACAAAACAAATCCCCACAAATTGAAAGACACATCTCAAATGGTTGGGCCTGTTCTCCCAACCCCCTTATGTGCTGATCTATTTCACTCATACGATTTGATGCATTGTTTTTATTTCCCTCTTCTGTTGATTAAATTAAGTTCTTCACAATAAAATTACTCAGTGATTTATGTCATCAAGTTATATTTGTTTGTATCCATTTAAACTTTTATGCATTTTTATTTATTACAGTAACCTGCTCTGGCAGCTCAGTAGGAATGGGTAAGTCCCTATTGCTGATTTTTAAAATGTGTGTGTCTATATCAATATAACCAGCATGGTGTAGTGGCTGGGGTGCTGGACTTGGAATCAGGAAGATCTGGGTTCAAACTCTGCCCCTGACACTATTATGTGAATTAGGGGAAGGTTCCTTAACCAATCTCAGGTTTAGGCAACTCGTTAAGACTAGAAGTTATAGGTAAATTGTAATCTAAGTTGGTGGCGCTCCTATAATTCATTAAAATTATAGGCCCTATCTAAAGATATATATATATATGTATGTATATGTACATATAGACACATATATGTATATGTGTGTATACTATATATGTATTATATAGTATATAATATATAAATATATGACATATGTATATATATGCATACGTACAAGCAGAAAGAAAGCTAGTCCCTTGCCCTCAAAGAGCTTACATTCTAATGAGGGAAGATAACACATAGAAGGAAGCTGTCCAGGAGGGGGTGGAAGAAAAGAGATGAAAGGGCATTGTAAAGAAAGTCCAAAGAGTCAGAAGTACAGCCTGGAGAGGAATGAAGAAATGACTGGCCTGACATCCTCCTTCAAATGGAGATTCTGAAAGGAACCAGTCAATCAAAGGGAGAGGACACAGGGGCTAATGGTATTTCCAATATGAGAAGTCTAGGGGTAAAATGGATTTCCCTGAAGAGGTTTTTATGGCTTGGTAGAGAAAACTCTAGAGAGTCAAAAATGCAGCCTAGAGAAAAATAAAGACATTGTTGGCTGTGACACCATGACACAAATTCACATTTTCCTAATCCAACTTCTCTGAAATCAGCTAAATATGGAATTATTTGGAGGAAAATGGACTGGAACAAATGGAGAAGGGGAACTCCTATTAACCCTGGTAAAGTGCATTGTGCTGACTCAATCCCTCCTGAAACATTGAATTGTTCCACTAGCCTCCATTTCCTGTTCAGTTGCTATGGAGTTCTATAAAAACTGTATTTTAAGTCAATAATGATGATTCAAAGAAGATAGAAAAAGAAACACCACTACCAGCTATTAGTTTTAGCTAAAAATTGTTATCCCTTTACTTTCTATGTCTTTTATTCAGTGATTTTCAGAGGAAAGAGAAATGCAGAATAATACCCCAAATTCTGGATGGAAACAGTGATTCAATAAAGCAAGTAAGTAGTTTGGATTGGAGTTGTGGAGTTTGGGTGCATGCAAATGGGCTATTTAAAAAAAAATTTTTTTTCTATCCTTTCTTTGCAGAATGCCTTGTGCTTGTTTGATTTTAGAGTTGCAAATGATCTGTGAGCACCAGAAAGCTAAAGAAAAAAGGCAGCAGAGAGAACCAACACTCTGTTCCCTCCTCTTTAAATAAGAAACTTCAACTCCACCATTCTTTTAGCAAGCCCATTTCCTTGAGCAATTTCATACAATCGAGAAGGTCCCCTATAGAAAGAAGCTTTAGAGAGAACCGAGTCAAGAAAGTCAATGATCCTTGAGGAGTCTGGACAAAGTATCAACCAACCTATAGAACGAGGACCTCTAAACTTCAACACTGGACTGTCCCCAGCCTTCCAGTGTACAGCAGGCATCTCTTTCCCCCTTTTTCATACCATTTGTGTGTGTGTGTGTGTGTGTACACACATACATACATATAGAGACAGACAGAGACACAGAGAGACAGGGAAACACACACAGAGACAGAGACACAGAGAGAGAGACAGAGAAAGTGTGTGTGTGTGACTTACCTAGGGTCACACAGCTGGTGTCTGAGGCTGGATTTGTGTATGTGAGAGACAGAGAGAGAGAAAGAAACAGAGAGTATGTGTGTGTGTGTGACAGAGAGCGAGAGAGAGAGATGTCTGGGAAGAGGAACAAAAATATAAATGGTAGTATAGTAACCGTGAATATGTTAGTGCTATAAACTTCGGATACAAAATTTGAGTTTGAAACCAATGCTTTGGACCATGCCAAGGGATTGTAAAGTTTGCCTTAACTTTCTACAGGCCTGTGAAGCTCAAAGCTCCCAGCAGTTTCTTCAGTTATTCCACTCAGTTCCCAACTAGGCCTCCTGAGCACCGAGTGCCAGCGGGCATCGGTCTGCCAGGCAAAGCCCTACAGTGAAATTAATCAATGTGAGCATCTCCACGTCGAAGTCTCATAGCATAGACAATTTACTGTCCCCAATGTGCTGTTCTAAGTGGCAATGTTTTGGGGTGAGCCATGAAGATGGAAAGGGCTTTCTAAGCATCTGTTCTTTACTATCACAAGCAGGTTGTCCCTCAAGTCAGTAAGCATTTATTATGCACTTACTATGTGTCAAGCACTGCCTTAAGCAGCTGGGAATACAAATCTAAGCAGAAAGACAGCCCCTGCCTTCAAAGAGCTTATATTCTAATGGAGAAAGATAATACATAAAAAGAAAGTAAAAAGTATGGAAGAGGAGAAGGAGAAAGTACCTGCCTGGGGGCATGGAGAAGAGTCTGGAATGGTGCACAGAGAGGAATGAAAACATGGCTGGCCTGGGCACTTTCCTTAAAATAGAGAGTCTGTGAGGCATGGATCAATCAGGGGAAGGGGCCACAGGGACAAAGTGTACTTCTAATGTGAGAAGGCCAGGAGCAGAAAGAATTTTCAAGGTGAGGAGGCTGCTGTGGCATGATGGAGAAAGTCTGGAGATTTAGTAGTAAAAACCAGGAGGGCAGAAGAGACATGTTAAGGTTTCATTGAAACATGGCCTCTTAAGTGTCCATTACTGGCAAAAACCCAGAAGATGACAGGTCTTTTAGTGTACGAAGAATGCAGCTTCTCTTCTTGGGGAAAGATTTCCCAAAAAAGGAAAATCTTCAGAGTCAGCATCTCAAACAGTGGCAGGGTTTTCTGAGAGTGACTGCAGATGCTAATCAGATGACATGCTTCACAAATTCTCTGCTAGAAAATCTACAGCCTGTTCAACCACACAAGGATTGCTGTCAGTCTTTTTTTTTTAAGAAGGATAATAACATACAAAATAATACAAAATTGTTGAACAACACAAAGAGTATTTGTCCTTATATTCTTATAACAATATACAATTATACAATATCTGGACCATGAGAAGTTGAGTACATACACCATGCCTGCAAATACAGACAAATAATTTACATCTCAGAAGGTCAACCAGTAAGCACTATTATGTGACAAGCATTGTGCTAGAGATACAAAGACAAAAGCAAAAACAGTTCCTGCCCTCGATGAGCTTACAGTTCACCCAGAGAGAAAACAAGTACATATTTAGGTGTACACAAAATATATCCAACATAGTTGGGGATGCCAGAGGAGGATCTTGCAGCTGGTAGGAATAGAAAAGGCTTCACTCTGAAGGCAGCATCTGGGCTCAGTCTTGAAGCAAATTAGGGATTCTAAGAAGGCAGAAATCTGACATCATTCTCTTACCTTTGATATTCTCTTTTCTCTAGGTTTTCATGTCACCACTCTCTGCTAGTTCTCCTACCTGTCTAATTATTCCTTCTCAGTCTCCCTTGCTGGATCTTCATCTAGGTCACTCTCAGTAACTATGGATAAGGAGGAAGGGGATAAACATTTATTTAGCCCCTACTATGTGTCAGGCACTATGCCAGGCAATTGACAAATGTTCTCTCATTTGATTAGAGACGTTAGAGATTCAGTCTCTCAAGACTCTGTCCTGGGTCCTCTCTGCTACCTTAGTTGGTGATCTCATCAGCACCCAGGGATTCAATTATCATCTCTATGCACTTGATTCTCATCTATTTGTCCAACCCAGACCTCTCTCCTGACCTCCAATTTCCCATCTCCAACTGCCTACTGGACATCTCAAAGTAGATGTCCTGTAAACATTTTGAATTCAGCACATTTAAAATTGTATTCATTCTCTTTCTCCAAAACCCTCCCTTCTTCCAAACATTCCTATTACCGTTGAAGGTACCATATATATGTATGTGTGTGTGTGAGCATGTGTGTGTGTGCATGTCTATACTTATATATCTCTATTTCTATATATTTTTCTATCTCTGTCTGTCTGTCTGTCTGTCTGTCTGTCTATCTATCTATATCCCCCAGCTACTTGATCCAGAGGGAGTAACAAAAGACAAGATGTGTTTCTTACAAAGCAATTTTGGTAAGAGCAGATAGACCTGGACGGGGAAAGGTGTTTATTAAAACAAAATGTTTAAATTGTTACAAAAGACAGAATGTGTGTGTGTGTGGGGGGGGGTTGCAGCTAGGTGGAATAGTGGATATGGTGCTGGTCCTGAAGTCAGGAAGACCTGAGTTCAACTAGCTCTGTGACCCTGGGCAAGTCATTAACCTCTGTTTGCCTCAGTTTCCTCCTCTGTAAAATGGGGATAATAATAGCACCTACCTCCCAGGGCTGTTGTGAGGATCAAAGGAGAAAATAATTATAAAGTATGGCACAGGGTGTGGCACGTAGTAGGTGCTATTTAAATGTTAACTACTATTTGTTGTTACTGGGAATATAGTCATTTACACCAGACCAAAGAAAATGTGTCCTTTATCAGTGGGTCAACAAGCATTTGCCAAGGGTCTACTAGTGCTTTAACAATCCTTGAGTTTTTTTGGTTTTGTTTTTTAGGCAATTGGGGTTAAGTGACTTGCCCAGGGTTACACAGCTAGTAAGTATCAAGTGTTTGGTCTGAGGCCGAATTCGAACTCAGGTCCTCCTGACTTCAGGGCCAGTGCTCTATCTACTGCACCACCTAGCTGCCCCAACAGTCCTTGAGTTTTTAAGGTTCTCTAGTTTACTGAAGGAGAGAGACATTTTGCTGAGATATTGCATAGTAAAATTCCCCAGCAAATACAGAACAAAATAGAGTTCCTTATGATAACTCTTTTTTTTTTTTTGATGAGGCTATCGGAGTTAAGTGACTTGCCCAAGGTCACATAGCTAGTAAGTGTTAAGAGTCTGAGGCTGGATTTGAACTCAGGTCCTTCTGACTCCAAGGCCAGAGCTCTATTCACTGTGCCACCTAGCTGCCCCCATGATAACTCTTAATAGATCATTCTCAGCTCTTTAAAAATCCTCTTTCAGAAATATCTTGTTTGTACAAAGCTGTTTGCACGCTGTCTTCCTCATTAGACTGTGAGTTCTTTGAAAGCAGTGGCAGTTGTTTGCCTTTCTTTTCATCTCTAGTGCTTAGTACTCTGTGTGGTGAATAGTAGGTGCTTAAAAAATTCTTGTCAACTTGCCTTGCTGACTAAACTTTGAAGGAAGTCAGGGATTGAAAGGGGCAGGGGTGAGAAAGCAATGTATTTAAGGCATTTCCCTCCTGTATTTTTATTGCTGTTCAGTCATGTCTGACTCTCCATGCCCCATTTTGGGGTTTTCTTGGCAAATATTTCAGAGTGGTTTGCCACTTTCTATATTTCAGAGTGGTTTGCCACTTTCTTGTCTAGCTCATTTTGTACAGATGAGGAATTGAGGCAAACAGGGTTAAGTGACTCGTCCAGGGTCACACAGCTAGTGACTGTCTGAGGCTGGATTGAAACTCAGGTCTTCCTGACTCTAGGCCCAGTACTCTATCCACTGTACCACCTAACTATCCCCCCCCCCCCAATCCCTCTGCACCACTAAAAAAAAAACTGCCTAAGAACCTGAGCAGAGCAGCTCATTTACACTGTGACTAAGAGACTCACTTAGTTTCTTTTCCTAAGGGTATTTGCATGACAAAAAGCTAGAAGGGACCTAAGACTGTGAATCTCTAATTGAGATATTCAAATAAGGGAAAATTAGGATCTTAGGATTTAGAGCTATAAGGGACCTTAGGGAACCAAAGAAACACAGGAATTTAGAGTTAGAAGGGATGTTAGAAATATCATTTAGTTCAATTGTCCCATTTTACAGATGAAGAAACTGAGACCCAAAAAGATTATGTGACTTGTAAAACATCATACAGGAAATAACAAGGAGAGTTGGGACGTGAATTCAGGACTTCTGATTCTTAGGTCCAGTGTTCTTCCACATGCAAGGAGGTAATTTTTTGGTTCTTCTAAAGTCCTACAATGTAGAGGACCACATAATGCATAAAGTCAGCCCTCCAAAGAAAAGCATGATGATGATCAGAGGGGAGGAGATTGAAAGGCCATGAAGGTTCCAATTTGGGTTAAAGCACAGCTCTTGCCTCTGTGGGCCTCATTAAGACTGATCTGCACTAAAGATGGTCAAGAAGACTGAATCTGGACACCCAGTCCAGAATCAGAGGACTGAAACCAAAGGCTCAAAGGAGATCCGACCTGACCACCGAGCATGGCCGAGGGGAAGGATTGAGAAAGACTTTCAAAATCCAGGAGTTCTGGTCACTTGTGACAAAACCATCTGGATGAGCCGACGTGTTCAGAGATGTTCAGAGGCAGGCCCACCTTGAGGAAATTGAGGTTTATGGGAGTAAAGGTGACTTTCCTATGGTCACCAAGCTAGTGAGGGACAAAGCTAGGAGTAGAATCCAGGCCTCTAACTTCTCAGTCCAGTTGTCATACAATCATAGGGTTTTGGGAGCTAGAAGAGGGAAGGGGGAAGGGAACACACATTTATTAAGTGCCTACTACCTGGCACTGTGCTTAAGAGCTTCACAAATATGATGTCATTTGAGACTTTAGAAGTGATCTAGTCTAGTTCCCTTATTTTCTAGATTTTCTCAGAGACAAGGGACATGCCCAAGGTCACAGAGCTAGTAGGTGTCAGGTTTAGGATTCACATGCAGGCCTGTCGGATTTAAATTTCAGTGCCCTACTCACTATGCCAAGATACAACCTGCTATGCCTCTCTTGTAAGCATGTTACAAGAACCATTCAATCGAAG
Organism: Vombatus ursinus; assembly: GCF_900497805.2. NCBI lineage: Eukaryota > Metazoa > Chordata > Mammalia > Diprotodontia > Vombatidae > Vombatus > Vombatus ursinus. The sequence goes on along the minus strand of NW_020951391.1, from coordinate 3,156,224 downwards.
GGGGAAAAAAATCCTATTGCTTAAAACCTCCAGGTCCTCAGTCTCATTGCATTCATACCACCAATCCCTAGGGAATGCTTCTCATCGAAATACGACCAGACTGCATTTGACATAGTGGAAAGATCAATGTCTGGAGTAAGAGAACCCAGGTTCAAATCCTGTCTCTATCATTATTCCCTTTACGACTATGAAAAGGCCATTTAACATCTCAGGGCCTCCATTTTGTCGTCTGTAAAGCTAAGAGGTGAAATTGAATGACCTACGAAATAGCTTGGAATCTATGATTATATGAATCATATAGTGCAGGGCATCCAGAGGGATGCATAGACTGGGGGAGCGGTATGAAACTGATGAGCCAACATGGAACAGACGTTTGCCTTGCTGTATGACTGAAGCGAGACTGATCCTGGCAGAATCCTAAGTGTCCTAATTTGGGCCAGCAGTCTACTTAAGAGGCAGGGAGATGGAAAACTTAAAACCCACTCGACACAGATCCACAAGAGGCAGACAAAGGAAAAGAATGGTTCGGATGTGCCAGGGTATGACATCTCCCATGGAAATGCTGCCTCATGTGATAAAAATTAAGTTATCGTAAAGCTAGTGCCTTCCCTTTTTTGATTATCTTTAATTTATCCTGTATACATCTTCTTTTTATGTAGGCATTTGCAGGTTGTTTCCTTGCCTCACTTGTATGAGCTCTTTGAGATTCCCATCACTTATGTGCCCAGCACACTGTAGGTGCTTAATGAATGCTTAATAAATGGGCAGGTAGGTGGTACAGTGGAGTATTGCTCCTGGAGTCAGGAGGATCTGTGTTCAAATTTGACCTCAGATACTTAATATGTGTGTGACCCTGGGCAAGTCACTTAACCCTGTTTGCCTCAAGTTCCTCATCTATAAAATGAGCTAGAGAAGGAAATGGCAAACCCACCTCAATATCTCTGCCAAGAAAACCCCAGAGGGGTCTTGAAGAGTCAGAACAACAGAACAGGTGGCAAGACGTGCCAAGAAGTTCAGGATGGACAGATGTGAGGCATGGTCTGGGACCAGCTAGAGTTTCCTCCCTTTGTTTCAGAGGTGCATAACTACACTCTCCATCGCCTCTCTAATTGCTTGTTCTTTATCTCCTTCCCTGGATATTCATCTCTTCCTTAATGGAAGTATTTTCCAAGGTAAAGTCCTCAGGAACATCGTGGATGAAGTGCCAGGCTGGGAGTCCTGAAGATCTGGGTTCAAATCCCACATACAACACTTAAGAAGTCACTTAACCATTCTGACCCTTAGTTTCCTCTATATACACGTCCTCTATCATTGTAAGTATAGACTTATAGAGCACCAAATGACAACAGGCTCCAGGTGCAAATCGCCTCCCACTAGGGGGCGCTCTCCTCCCTTCATCAGAGAGCTCCACCCGCCGGGCTCAGCCTTAGTCCCAGATGGGAAAAACCCTTCCTGAACGTAGCTGACGTCACGAGGAGGGGCCAGGGAGCTGGAGGCGGGCCGTTCTCGAGTGACGCCTCCAGAGGGGCGGGGCCTTCCTGTCACTCATCCCGTCAGTCCGTCCGGTTCGCCGCTCCTACCCCGGGTCCGGAGGTTGGTCGGGGCCGCGGCCGCTGCGACTCTCGAGGGAAGATGGCGCCGCCGGCGGAGGAGCGGGGGCTGAAGAGCGTCGTGTGGCAGAGTGAGTGCCGCGGGGGCCGGCAGGGCCTCCTCCCGGTCCGCGTCCCGGGCGGGGTGGGGGCAGCCACTTGTTGCTTCGGGGCCCTCCCCTTGCCCCTGTTCTTCTCGGAGCGCGGCTCCTCTTCCGTCCGGGCTCCCTTCCGCGTCCGCCTCGGGCGGCTCCCCGGGCTTCCCCCAGGGAGCTCTGCCCCCGCCTCCTCGGCCTCGGGTGGAGCGCCCCCTCCAGTCCCCTCCCCCCCTTCCTCGCCCCGCCCCCTCCCCGGCCTCCGCCTCCCGGCGCCCTCCCGCCCCCTTCCTGCAGCCCCTGCTCTGCCCCTGGGCGTGGGGCCCAGGCCTGCCCGCGGGGCGGGGCGGGGAATGGGAGGGGAGGGGAGCCCCCCCAGGGCCCGGAAGAAGGCATCCTGGGGTGTGTATGTGTGTGTGTGTACATGCTTATGGATATATGCACGCGCGTGTATATGTATATATGTATCTCTGTACACACATGTACATACACATATATAGGCCCGAGGAGACGAAGGGAGTAACAGAGAAAAGACCAGCTCGGCTGGTCCACGCAGACACACAAATGGGTATGTATGTGTATATAAACATGTACACATAACACATATATATACATACATGTAGGCACAGAGGAGATGAAGTGTTGTGTAAGGAACAAAATAGACATGTGTGTGTATTTAGATTTGTATACAAATTTATACATCTAGCTACACGTACATATACATATTGTGTCTATATGTATACATATATATGTATAATCAAAAACTCTTGATTATTTATAAATATGTTTAGGAGATGAGAAGGTTAACCCGGTTTCCACCGAGATTACAGATGAACTGGTGACAGCCCCTGTTGGCTGCTGCCTCTGCAGAACTGCTCCTCTTTCCCCTTTTGCACCCTCTCTGCCACTCTCCCACACTTAGCTTCTGAACTGTGCCAGGCAACAACAAGTACTTAATGAATAAATGCTTGTTGACTGACTGGACAGGCCTATGCCGACATCCTATCTGTTGATGTGCTACTGGGTCACCGGTGAAATTATTCACCCTGTTGCCCCACATATAAGCCCAAGTTAGAAAAGGAACACCATTAAAATAGGAAGAAGAGCTGTTCTCAGTTGACCTAGTTCAGTTGAAAGTAGCTTGAGGTCTGGTATAATAGGAGAGTGCATTCTACAAAGATTTGTTAAGGACTTCCTGTGTGCCAGCCAGGCGCTGGGAATACAAAGACAAAAAAGGGAACCAGATTCTGGCCTCAAGGAGTTTTCATTCTCTTGGGATTGTGTACATATAGAGAGCTAAGTAAATAATAAAACTGAGGGGAGGAAAGAATTCATGTAAAGTCTGATAACTCAGCTGAACCTTGAAAGAAGCTAGGAATTCAAAAAAGTGAGGTAGATAGAGTATCCTTGACATGGAGGACAACCTGAACAAAGTCACAGAGACAGTGAGATGAAATGTGGAGTCAGGAAACACTGTGGTTGGAATGTAGAGTGTATTGTTGAAGGGATTAATAGGATATGAGTCTGGAAAATTAGGTTGGAGCTAAATTTTACTAGGCTTTAAATGCCAGATTTGTATCTTAGAATAAGTATTGTTTATATAGCACTTTGAGGTTTGCAAAAGATTTTATATATGTTATCTCATTTGGTCTCACAAACCTTGTGAGTTAAATGCTATTATTATCCCCGTTTTACAAATGAGGAAACTGAAGTTACGATTTTGCTCAAGGTCACATAATTAGTAAGTGTTCGAGGCAGGATTTGAACTCAGTTTTTCCTGACTTTGCCAAATTCAGCATTTTATTCACTATACCATCAGTCCTCGAGGAAGTAAATAGTAAATGTATGCAAAGAAATTTTGAGGTGGGGAGGGCATCATTCTGAGCAGAACAGGAAAAGCCTCCTGAAGGAGAGGGAGGAGGGAGCACTTGAAGGATTCTAGGAATTTTAAGGCAGAAATGAAGAGTGAGTGCACTCTAGGTATAAGGACAGAACACAAAATTTTGTGTCTAAGAAACTGCAAGTAGGCCAGTATCATAACTAATTTCCTGGAAAGAGTTGTGTGCTTTTCCTCTAGATTACATAGGATTGAAAAGTAAATAAATGATTGGCTCTCTATGGAGTTATATTTGATCCTAGAGATTTTAGAGAACACCCTACTGGAGTCTATTGAGTCGGGAAATGACACTGTCAGACAATGCTTTACTTTGACATTTGGAAAAGAGAGATGGGTGGGAAAAAGGAGAGACTTAGGGGAATTCTGTTGCAGTAGTCAGTATGAGAGGTAGATTACCTGAACTAAAGTGGTGGTTGTGTAAAAGGAAAGAAATTCATGAGAGATGAAGAGATAGAATCAGCAAGATTTGGCAACTTGTTGGATATGAGGAATCCTAGAAAGAAGAGAATATCAAGGAGAAGGTAATTGACTGTCAGAGGCTTCAGAAGGTCAAGAAGAATGGGGATTGAGGAAAAGCATTAGATGCGGTAATTAGGAGATAATTGATAACTTGGAGAATGCAGTGTCAGTTGAATGATGAGGTTTGAAGCCAGACTTCAAGAGAGTTAAGAAGAGACTCAGAAAAAGAAGTGGAAGAACTAATAGCAGATGGCCCTTCTCAAACAGTTTAGCCAGGAAAGAGTGGAGAGATACAGGACAATAGTGAATGGAGTTGGAGGAGCAGGTGAGGGATTTTTGAGGCTGGGGAAGGCATGAGCATGTTTATAGGCAGCAAAGAAGCATCCAGTAGACAGGGAGAAATTGAAGATTTAGTGTCTCATGATCAGGCCACAAGCATTTATTAAGCATTTACTATGGCCTGGGCACTGTGCTAAGCACAGGGATCCAAGGAGAGACAAGCAGAGTCCTGGTTCTCAAGGACCTGGCAGAGGCAACATGTAAATAGTTAAGTTCATGCAGGATATATACGGAATAAGTAAAAGGGTCATCTAAAGAGAAGGCACTAGCGTCTGCAGGGACCAGGAAAGACCTCTTTAGATTGGTGGAATTTTAGTGCAGTCTTGAAGGAAGTCAAGGAAACATAATAAGGTTGAGGTGAGGGGATAGAGCATCCCAGACATGGTTCAAAGGAACAGAGATGGGAAATTCAGTGTAATATTTGAGAAACAGCAAGCAGGGCAGTTTAGGGAGGGAAGGAGGAAGGAAAGAGAAAGAAATAAGCATTTATGTAGTACCTACTATGTGCCAGGCACTGTACTGTGTGCTTTACAAATAGATCTCGTTTGATCCTCACAATAACCCTAGAAAGTAGGTGCTGTAATTATCCCCATTTTACAGTTGAGAAAACTGAAGCAAATAGAGCTTAAGTGACTTTTCCAGAATCACACCCCTAGTAAGTATTGAAGGCAAGACTTGAACTCAGGTCTTCCTGATTCCAGGCCCAGTGCTATCCATGGTGCCACCTAGTTGTCTCAAAGCACAATTATGGAGTTCCTTAAGGGGGTAGTAAAATGTAAGAAGAATGGAAAGTTAGGGACCAGGTTATAAAAAGTTTTAAATGCCAAATGATTGGGGCAGCTAGGTGACCCAGTGAATAGAGCTCCAGCCCTGGAGTCAGGAAGGAAGATGTGAGTTCAAATCTGGCCTCAGCCACTTGACACTTAGTAGCTGTGTGACCCTGGGCAAGTCACTTAACCCTGATTGCCTCACCAAAAAAAAAAAAAAAAGCAAAACAATGGAATTCATATATATTTCTTTCCTTTGGAGGCACTAGGGAGTATTGGAGCTCATTGAGAAGGGGGCGATGTGGCCAGAACTATGCTTTAGGAAAATCACCTTGGCAGCAAAGTGGAGGATAGGTTAGAAAAGGGACTTGAAGTAAGGAGACAAAACAGAAGGCTATTGGAATAGTCCCGGTGAGGGGCCTGAATTAGAGAGATGGCTGTGGAAGTAGAAAGAAGGGGATGGATCAGAGAGAAGTTCTTCCTGAATTCCCTGGTACTGTTAAGGGCACAGGCTCCCAAACACCTCATTGTCATCCTTGACTCCCTCCTCATCCCACACATTCAACCTGTTGTCATTTCTGTCTTTGCAGTATCTCTCTGCAGATGTTCCTTTCCCCCTATTTCACATAGTCACCACCTTGCTGTAGGCCCTTATCAACTCTTGCCTGGTCTATTGCAATAGCCTTCTAGCTGGTCTCCCTGCTTCAAACTTCTCCCCATTCCAATTCATCTTCCACTTAGCTCCCTAAAGTGATCTTTAAAGTGCTATATCACTCCAGTTGGTAAAGTACAGTGGCTTTCTGTTTCCACGAGAATCAGATATAAAAGAAAGTCCATTGGCATTTGAAGCCCCTTACAAGTAGGCCTGTTCCTACCTTTTCTTTTATATTTTAGTCTTCTCTATGTTTTCTGCCATCTCTACATTGGCCTATTTGCTACTCCTTGAATATGACACTGAATCTCCCATCTCCATTCCTTTGCACTGGCTGTTCCCCTCATATGGAATATTCTCCCTCTTCATCTCTGCTTCTTAATTTCCCAGGCTTCTTTCAAGGCTCAACTGAAACAGTGATTTTTGCAGGAAGCCTTTGCTGATCCTCACCCACTCCTTTCTTAAATTATAGGGAAACTGCCTATACTTAGGAAGGATTCTGTCTTGACCATATTTCCGTGTTTCCACATAATAATCCTTTAGTAAAGATGAATTATTTAGAAAGTACCCATTCTACAAGTGTTTCTTCATAGTAAGTATCAAGTAAGTATTCTATATCTTCCTTAATTACCATACTCATAAATCAATAAAAACTTCTTAAATGTTGGAGTTATCTGGCAATTCATGGGGTAAAAATATTTAGAACTTTCTAGCATCTCCTTATTCCTATCACTTGATTTTACAGATGAGGAAAATAATATAAGCAAATTTTTCTATTTTCCATAGATATTTATTTTTTAAAACATCATTGTGGGAAACTAGTGAATAATATCTACTGTATTTGGTACATTTTTTTAAAAAAAATTTGCAGCCAGCTATGTCATTCTTTATTTGGGTTTTTAATTTAATTTTTTTCAGTGACCAAAAAACCTATTCTTTTCCCTCCCCAACCACCCCTCCCCCATTAAAAAAAAAAAAGAAAAGCAAAACCTTTGTAACAAATATGCATGGTCCAGCTAATTCCCACATTTCTGATGTCCAAAAAATGTATGTATCACTCTGCAGCCTATGTTCATTACTTCTCTGTTAGAACGTGGATAGCATTTTCATCAGAAGGCCCCAAAGATTTGTAATTGATCATTTGATCATTGCATTGATCAGAGTTCTTAAAGTCTTTCAAAGTTATTTGTCTATAATCTAGTTGTTATTTTATAACTATATTTAAAAATAATTAATGTTCTGAGTAGCATAGCTTCCTTATTAGCATGCCATTTACGTTTGTGGAATCAACTTTTCTTTCTGATATTAATCATTCACTTGGATAAAGGCATAGAATGTCCGCTCCAGTTGTAGATAACAGAAAGCTAGATGCAAGAGGGGAAAGAAGGGATCAAGTATTTACTGAGTGCCTACTTTGTGCCATACGCTGTGCTGAGCCCTTTCATTTGATCATAGGTAGAGATATCTAACATGTTTAAAAACTGGATTCAAAAAGATCTCAACAAACTAGATCACTGGATATCATAGAATGAAATTTAATAGATGTAAGTGTAAAATCTTATACTTGGATTCAAGATATCATATTCTAAGATTAGGACATGACTAGTAAAAAAGATCTGAAGGTTTTAATGAATCACAGCATCAGCTAGGTGGCACAGTGGGTAAGAGTGCTGGACTTGGAGAGTCAGGAAGACAAGAGTTCAAATCCTGCCTCAGACACTTAGTAGGGATGTGACTCTGGGCAAGGCACTTAACCTCCCAGCCTCACTTTCCTCATTTTTAAAATTGGGATAGTAATAGCACAGGATTATTATGAAGACCAAAGGAAATGTATACACATGTACAACATGTACAATAGTTTACAAATTTTAAGGGGCTATGTAATTGTTAGCTATTATTGTTATCAGTATGAATCACCAGTGTGAACTAACAGCTAGAAAAACTACCAACTTAGGTCAAGAAAGGGATAATGTCCAAGGCTAAGGAAGTAATGATCCCCCTGTACTCTGCCTTGGTCAGAACACATCTAGACTATTCAGTGAAGTTATAGGCACCCACATTTTTGAAAGGGCATTGATAAGCTAAAGAACTACCAGTCCAGGGCAATAAGGGCAAAAAAGGGCCTGGAGATCATTCCATATAATGGTAGAGTGAAGAGACTAGTGATGTTTAGTTGAAGGAAAGAAGAGCTCTCCAGTAGTGGAAGGTTGTCTCCATAAGCAATGCCTCCTCACTAGAATTCATTAAGCAAAGGCTGCATGATCACTTCAGAGTGTTTCTTATTAAGATGTAGGATAGAGCTTGGAAGAGACCTCAGAAGTCATCTGGTTCAAACCCTTCACTTTACAGATGAGGAAACTAAGACCTGGATAAGTGAACTGGTTTGCCCTAGGGTTGCACAGGTGAGTAGCATAGCCAGGATTTGAACACATGTCCTTTAACTCTAAGTTTAGTGCTGTTTCTAATATGCCATACTATTGAAGTCCCTTCCAACTCTGAGACTCTATGAAAAGACAAATGACCCATTATAACATTTTTAACATAGAACTAGCATATTAAAATTTTATTTTTTTAAAAGACTGGGTCTCTCTGTCTTATCCAGGCTGGAAGTTTAGGGGCTTCCCACAAGCCTAATTCAGTAGTGGGATTATTACAGACCTGCATGGGAACTTTGACCTCTATTTCCAAGCTGGTCTGGTCTCCCCTTCCTTAGGCAACCTGGTGGCCCCCTGCTCCAAAGCACTCACCATATTGATGCTTGTCTTACTTACCAGTTGATTTAATCCACTTTAGCTCAGAACTCCCACCAGCCTCTGCCTGTCTGGTATCAGGGATGATGAGGCATGTGTCACCAAGCCCAGCTCACACTGTATTTTTAAAGGCAGTTAAACTTAAACAGTTAAGAGAGGGTGAGGGTACCATTCTGATTGAGGCAGCTAGGTGGTACAGTGGATAGAGTGTTGGGCCTGGAGTCAGGAAGACTTAGCTTCCTGAATTCAAATTGGCCTCAGTAACTTCCTAGCTGTATGACCTTGAACAAGTCACTTAACCTGTTTCCCTCAGTTTCCTCATCTGTAAAATGGAGATAATAATAACACCTACCTCCGAGAGTTGTTGTGAGGCTCAAATGAGATGACATTTGTAAACACTTAGTACAGTGCCCAGTACATAGTAAGTACTACATAAATGCTTGTTCTCTTTCCTTCCTTTATTGTTGTATTACTATAGAACAAGCCAGAGGAGATAATTGTAGGTCTGTAAAAGACAGAGTATCATATGTAACCTTGGTGACATATTAAAAGGATATTTAAAAATTGGAAAGATCTCAAAGAAGATAAAGAGGTATAAAAATATTTCAAAGTTTATGTATAATAGAAAAAGCATTTCAGTAACAACATAAATACTGCTCACCCATTTAGATATTTCTTTTGAAGTATTACATTTTTGAGCAACTTTGGCTAATCAAAATTTGCTATTGCTACATACAGGCTTTACTTGTTTTTAGCAACAGAATTCAGAGAGTGATATTGTTTGATAAATTTCATAGAAGAACAATTTAGTTTTCCTAGATAAGATAAAGAAAATAGGGACATCAGTGGTGTTTTCATTGCTTCTTCAGTTGAAGTCTGAGTCTTGAAAAGGGAAAGGATGATACAGGAAGTAAATAACTGGCTGAGCAGATAATGTTAAAGAATAGGATTTGGTTTTAGAACTATGACATAAGGAATAGTGGGCACTTGACCAGGAAAAGGGTTTCTCACCAGGACCTGAAAGAACCACTTTGTCTAGAGGTTTGCTGATCTGACCAATAAGATTTTTAAAATGCTTTCAGAACTATTGGACTGTGGATGGCATTATATAGTGTGCCATATATAGTATAAAAATAACAGCAGAAGCAGTACACGTTAACACAAAAATTCCCAAACTTTCTTTTAACACAGGACAAAAAATTTAAAATATAGCTATGCTTATTGTTGCATGTACAGCTAATCATGCTAGATGGATAGTCTATGTAACATACTCAAATCTGCGCTCATATACATTTGGGAGTTGCTTCCAGCAGCACAGACCACAACCCACTCATCCTGTGCAGCCCTGTTTGTTTTCTGCTAGTTCAGTTCTATACCCATCCCCACATTATAAAACAGTAAGAGATATGGGACATACTAATCTGGACATAGGTTGTTCTCATCTTCTAAATCTAGGTTCCATAAAACCTAGGTGTGACCTTTACTTGTCTTATTACCATAGACTGTTTAAATCTTACTGGTCTCCATAGCAGCAGCAGAAATAATTGCAACAGCTTTCCCAACAACTTCCATAAGCAAGATGAGTCTTGTACTACAAGCTTCTGCTATGCTGTAGGATAAGGAAAGCAGGTTCTTCTACTTATAGTTGACTGAGTCTTCCTCCAGCCCCTTATGGGGATCTTACTGCCATCTGTTAATTCTCACTCCTTCCATTCCTTCCTGTATGTATTCATATATATAAATTTTCCATGAAAAGATATGTCATTTTATACAGCTGTCTCTATTTTGAGGTCACCTATAATCAGATAAATATAATAGTTGCCATGAAATTAGGCAGTTCTTGAAAAATTAATAAAGTTGGGTTTCATTCCCTATAACTATACCCTGCCATGTACTTACTGCTCTGGACCCCAGTCTTTGCCATTCTCAAATCAGTTGATTGTTTACTCAAATGCATACCCACTTCAGCCCTGTAAATAATTAACAGAGGTGTGTCCCCAGTTATTTATTTATACCTTGGCATGCTTTTTCAAGTCTATCTGGTTCCTCTCCAAGGCCTTGAAATCAGCCTAAAGTACATCACTACCATTGGAAACTTGGCAATCATAATTTTTTGAATCCAGGTTTTAACCATAATAAAGATTTAAGTGAAGTGAATAAAAAAGAGAGACACAAATATGTAACAAAACATTGTTAAGTATTTTCACATATATTATCTTATTTGATCCTCACTAAAATCTGGGGAATAGAAAGAAAGGCCATTTTACAAATAGGAAAACTGCCTCAGATATCTCACTGTCTATTACAAAGATTAAAACTCAAGTCTCTCAGTCCAGTCTCTTCCCAGTAGTCTTTTTCTAATTCAGATATTACAATGTATGTATTTTTAAATGCTCATGTCAGTTGGAAGTTCCAGTGATGCCTTTGTCTATGGGATGGCTAGAAATGTACTTTATAATAGTTTAGACTTGTTGGAATTAGTTTCTTTGTTTCCATCTGTATTGGCTAAAGCAAATATTCTTACCTTGAGATTTAAGTGGAACTGGAAAACAGCATGAGGTAATAGTTTCAGAAGTTTTTTCCAGATTAATTTGCAGTTATAGTCTTAGTTACATACTTTTGGTTTTAATGTTTTAATAACAGATTATAACTTTAAAAATGTAATTTCACAGAGAATAAAATGAATCAGTAATCCATTTGAAAAGTCATTGTTAAAATATAGTCTAACAATTTCCCATATTGTGGGAACCACTTTTTAAGTGAGTTTAGTATTTTTAACTGTTAAAATATATATTTCTTTATGTTTATGTCTCTCTTTTTTTCTTGCAGAAATAAAAACAACAGTACTTGATGACTGTAAGAAGGAAGGAGAATGGAAGGTAGAAATTGCATGTTTTGTTTCAGTACTGTGTCTGCAGCTGGCAATTATATTTTTAATGGAATTTGATACCAAGCATAAGCAAAAATGCATGTTTGAATGAATGAAAACATGTTTATTAAGTGTTTATTATGTACAAAGCACTGTGGTTTTTTTATATGTAAAATGTAAGGAAATTAAAAACTGCTGTTTTTAAAACATCTTTGATCATAGAATAGGAGAAATAGAAATATATTAGGTTTCACAGAGGCTGTATTGTCAAACAGAGAAAGCTAGTTTTCAGGGCTATATCAATTAAATGACTAAATGTTCAGTCCAGCATTGGAATTATCCATCATGTTTCATAGAAGACTTGCTTTTAAGTTTAGATGGATTTTATTGATGAAGTTAATGGAACATTTTTGTTTCTTGTAACTGTTAGTAATTGTGAGTTATTTAATTTTTAATTTACTTTTATTTTTAGATAATGGTTTTAGATGAATTTACCACTAAGCTTTTGGCATCATGCTGCAAAATGACAGATCTTCTAGCAGAGGGTATAACTGGTGAGTGTCAGTGATATTGTTGATGTCCACTTTGATTATTTGGAGACATGTGAGAAGTTTCTGGGTCTTACTGCAAAAGTTTGAAAGTTTTAAGTTTTTGATGAGATTGATAATCACCAAGAAAGGCATGTTTTTCACCATGTTAACAATAATCAGATTTGATATTTATGTAATTTTTCATCTGTGCTAATCTTAATGCCACTGGGAAATGAACAAGTATAGTAGTGCCTATTTTCCGATTTACTTGTGAAGAAATAGTTGCATTGTCAGACCCAGTTATTTGTCATTTGGCTTTGCTTAAATGTTTTTCTCTGTTATACGGAAGGGTTTAGTGGGATATGTGTGTTTTTGTGTGTGTGTATGTGTGTGTGTGTATGTGTGCTTTGGTAGGGAGAATGGGCCCAAATGACATTAATTGGAAATGACTTAAGTGATTTAACAACAGAAGACAGTAATAAAACTGAAAAAGAAAAAGAATGATCACCTAGTCATGACAGCAAGTCACTTACACTCTTGAAATTGTGCTTAGATTTCCTGATAACATTATGGCATATTATAATCAGTTCACTTAAGCAAATGTTAACTGTGTACTGTGTGCAAGGTGCTGGAAATACACAGACAGAACTTGTACATCATAGAATGAAAGCTGAAAGAGGAACCCCCAAAGGCCATCTAGTCTAATCTCTTCATTTTACAGATGAAGAAAATGAGGCTCAGAGATACTAGTAACTTAGCCAACTTCACACAGGTAGCAAAAAGCAGGACCAGGATTTGAACCCAGGTTTTTAAATTCTAAATCCATTACTCATTTTACAAGACCACAATTTCCATAATTTCATTGCCCAGGCCAGGAAATTTCTCTGAACCAAACAGTATTATGTCCAGGTGGAAATGCTGTTAACTTGTATCTTTCCCCGAATATCAGTAGGCAAAAAGAAAACTCCAAGTTTCCAGTGTCCATTTTTCATTTTGGATTATAGCATCCACTTCTGTTTACAGTACTTCTAAACAAAGACCAGCTTCCAAGCACTAATATAAAACTCCTAATTACTTTTCTCTGAGAACCCCATCCACAAAACCTCTATTTTACCTAGTCCAATTTTGCCCCTGGGCCTCAACATCAGGCATACCACCTATGACTTAAAAGAGGTTTTGTTTTTAAGTTTTTGACTCTTTTCCTCATCCCAAATTGCCAAAAGGTCACATTACTAAGGATTTCTGAAGATATGCAGAGTCTATACCATGGGTCTTCCTCATAAAAGATTTCCTTTATAAAGGGGTGGGGATGGTGATGTTATGTACGGTGCCTGCCCCCAAGGAACTTGCACTATACTGGAGAGGCTACAACATGCACACAGATAAATATAATGTGAGATCATTTGAAGAGGGAGAGGGCAATTGGGGACTTCTGGGAAGGCCTCATGTATTGAGGTAATACCTGAGCTAACTATTAAAGGAAGAGAGAGGATACCCTGTATGGGGGAATAGTGGAGAAGCCAAAGAAGTTGAAATTGAGTACAGCTAAGTGGGAAGATGAAGAAATGTTTGGGGAAATCTGTCTTGTTTCCTCACCTCAAATGGACGAGTTTGTGGCACTGCCTTCCAATCAGAGAAAGAAAAGGTAAGGATTCTTAAAGATAGTGGAGATGAGGGACCATGTTTCAGACACAGAGAACAACCTTTGCAAATGCATGAGGGCAAAAGATAGAATGTCAAATTGAGGAAGCACCTAGTAGTTCAGTTTGTTTAGAACTTAAAGTGTATAATGGAGAGTGATGTGAAATAAATCTGAAAAGGTAGGATAGAGCCAAATTGTAGGAGATGATGTAGAAGAAAGAGCCTCGGATGCTTCCAAGGTTTAGAACCTGAGTAACCGGAAGGATGGTGGTGCCTATATTAGAAACAGAAATTTGGAGGGAGCTTGTGCTTAGGGTAACACATTGAGTTTGAGATGGTAATGAGGCATCCAGGTAGAGAGATGTTTATCAGCAATTGGAGATTCAAAATTGAAGTTCAGAGAAGAATTTAGGACTAGCTGTAGCTTTGGGTTTGGGAGTCTTCTGTATAGAGATAGTAAGCGAATCCATGGTTGAAAATATAGAGCAAGAAGAGTGTCAAGAGGTTTGTGGGTTCTATACAAGAACCATTTCTACCTTGTTTTTAAAAAAATTAACACTTCAGGATCTCAGAAACACAGAATTTGAGAGTTGGAATGGACCTTAGCAGCTCTTAGTCCAATTCATACACAAAAGGAGCCTCCATGATCACATATCTGACAAATGAGTCAGCTTGAAGACCTCCAAATAGGAAGAACCTACCACTTCCAGACAGTCCATCTCACTTTTGGTAAGAAGCTTTTCAGGAAATCAAGCCTAAATCTGCTTCTCTGAAACTTCCACCCCCTGCTTCTGCTTTTTTGGGTCCTTCTGGAGCCTAACAGAATCAGGCTAGTCCTTATTCTGTGTGTCAGGCCTGTAGATACTTGAAAGTAGCTGTGATGTTTCTCCCATGCCTTCTCTTTCCCAGGCTAAACATTCCCAGTTTCTTCAACCAATCCTCATATGATAAAGACTCAGGGCCTTTCCCCATCCTGCTTGCCCCCTGTTGACATACTCTAGCTTATCATCGTCTTTCTTTAGCAGTGGCACCCACAACTGAATGCAATACTCCAGATGAAGACTGACGATGGCAGAATACAGTGCACTGTAACCTCCCTTTTCCTGAAAGCTACATTTAGCCCGGGAACACATTAGCTTTTTTGGGCTACAACATCATGCTGCTGACTCATTTTGAGCTTGCAGCCCACTAATACCTCTGTTTTCAGAGTAATTACTTTTGGGGCAGCTAACCCCACAGCGGATAAAGGGCTAGGCCTGGAGTTAGGAACACTCATCTTCTTGAGTTCAAATCTGATCTCAGATACTTACTAGCTGTGTGATCCTGGGCAAGTCACTTAACCATATTTGCCTCAGTTTCCTCATCTGTCAGAAGGGCTGAAGAAGGAAATGGCAGACCATTCCACTATCTTTGCCAAGAAAACATCAGAAGGGGGTCATGGAGAGACAGACACAACTGAAAAATGACTAAACAACAACTTTCTTGCCATTCTTTCCCAATCTTATCCTTGTGAAGTTGAGTTGTTTGTTTTTTGTTTTTTGTTTTTTGTTTTGAGGGAGCGGAGTGGAATATCTGAGGGCAGGACTTTACATTTATTCCTATTGAATTTCATCTTACTAGATTCAGTCACTGTTTTAGGGGCGGACATAAATTTTCAAAACTTTTATAGTTCCAGGGTCTCATCGTCAATGAAGGCACTGACTCTGCTGGAGCATATTGCAATTCCTTGGTGACCCAGGAATACTTTGTATCTTCTAAAAACACTTGTTGTGTATGTGCAGATGTAGATGTTAATTTTATAAATGAATCTGTTTCCTGGATCCTGGAAATAGAGGAAATTTACTTTCATATAGGTTTTATCAAAAGAATGCATTTGGTAGTATGTGGTGAAGTCATTTGTATACCAAATAAATAAACTCAAGAAAATGTAAAAGATAATTAATCATCAAAGAATTACAAGGTTTCGTGGCATCTACTTAATTCAGACAAAACTGCACTTATACAGTATCCTAATTTATGTAGTCTTCCTTGAAAAATACTGGAATAGCCAATAGCCCTTATTGTTAGGTACTCCCTTCCTAACTCAGACTCTTTTTCCTGTTTTATTTTGAGCTTCTTATCTCTTGTTCTTGTGAAAATAAAGATTAGTAACTTAGGTTACCTATACCATATTGTTTTAGATGTTGTAAGATTATTTAGTCCTCTTCAGATCTTCTCTTATCCCAGTGAAGTAATCATACTTGTGTCCTGCTCTGTCCACTTGTGGAGTTCTTCCGGAATCCTGCTGAAATATTCTGTGTCATTTCCAAGTAGTTAGGCCTCAGATTATGTGTGATATTCTCATAAAGGCTAATCAGTATTGAGTACAGTAGTATTAATGCAAAGTTTCCTTAATATGCAAGCCTGATAGTAGCAGTTTCTTTTTAATTAAAAAAAGACTAATATTAGTTATTTATTTATAAATTAGATGTTACACTCATCTTTTAGCTCATAACTTTCTATGATCATCAGAGCAGTAGTATAAAATTTCAAAGACCTGGGTTCTTTTTTTTTTTTTAAATATTATTTTTTGGGCAATTGGGGTTAAGTGACTTGCCCAGGGTCACACAGCTAAGTAAATGTCAAGTGTTTGGTCTGAGGTCAGATTTGAATTCAGGTCCTCCTGACTTCAGGGCTGGTGCTCTATCTACTGTGCCATTTAGCTATCCCCAAAGACCGGAGTCCTGATCCCAGCTCTGTTACCTAATAGCCATGTGACCTTTAACAAGTCATTTATCCTCTCTAAGCCTGTTTATTGCCCTATAAAATAGGAATAATATCTGCCCTATCTATTCTCCATTTCATCATCTCAGCCATTTATCAAAATTTTAAAATAGGATCATGACTTAGAAAATGGTTTGTTCCTTATGTTGTTACATATTAAACATAGCTTTTTAATTTTATTATTATTTATTATTATTTAATAAATTAGATACTCATTTTACGTAGTAAATGGAAAATGTATACTCCCCTTCACTGATAAGCTAAAACATTTTTCAAGTATTTCCATGAATATTTTCTAATACTTATCACTGCATTTCACTGTGGTTTTCTAACCCCATTTCCCAAATAGAAGAGTATAGCAAAAAGGCAGAAATCAAAACACTTCACTTCAAATATGCAATAATGAAACTGAGATAGTGACACCTAATGGGCTCTCCAAAATAAATAAATTGAACTCACATCTTTCTTGCAACTAAATAATTGGGAATGAATAGCAAGTTAAATTATCAGTACAATTTGAAAACCTTATTTCTTCATCTAGTAATATAACTTTATCCACAATGTTACTTTAAGAGGTTGAACCTGAGATAAACCACAGATCGCTTCAGTATTTTGCTTGTCCAAACTTGGTGGGGAGAGGAAGAGGGAAGCAGATATCTGTATTTAAAAAAGAAGTCAAACAATAGCCTTCCTTGCTTGTCAACTTGATTAAGTGTTTACTTATGGCTGGGGTTTCCAGGCTTTTTACCAATAACATAATCCCAAGATGTGGTACTCTTATTTACAATATAGATTTTTTCAGTACTGATTTGGAAGCAAAAATTTTTAATCTAAAAGTAATTATGGGTTTGAAAAGAAATTGTTAATCTTGTAACTTGTTTTTTTTTAGTACTTTAGGCATGTTTTGTGTTAGTTGACGTCAGTTAATTGCGAAGTGTTGTAGAATAACTGATGAAAACATGTATTGACTGAATTCTAGCAAAGTGTTCATAAAAATTTCCTGAAAGCAATATTATAGTGTTGTTTTTAAAGTATTGAACTGTTTAATGACATATAAAGAAAGTTTTTGAGTGATATTCAGATGCATAATCATTAGTCAGACAGTATTGCCAAATGTTATAATTTAAAAGCTGTTTTTGTTTAAAATTCTATCTTTGAATGTGCCTTTTTTTTCCATTGTTCTTTCACCTTCTTTCACATCCCTGCACAGCCCATTTCGCTGTGACTCTGAGTATTTTCTGCAACCATTCAGCATATGCATAGCAATTTTAGGCTGTAGATTCATTGCCTTGCTGTCAAATTATTGCCGCTTGCCTTTTCTTCATAATGAAGAGGCAGCCTCATCCAAGGGTTATTGAATGAATAATGTTACTAACGGTTCATTGGTTATGTTCAACGTACTTTTTCAAGACCTCTTATCTCATTTACCAAATGAGGTAATCTATTTTGAAGGGAGTTATATAAGTGGTGAGCATACTATATCCTAAATGCTACTTTTAATCTACGATAAGCACAGTATAAGATTTATTTTCCTAGGATTTTGAGCATGCCAACATATGTGTATATAGAAAATTTCTCTTCTTTTTTACTAGTTGTGGAAGATATTTATAAGAATCGTGAGCCTGTCAGACAAATGAAAGCACTTTATTTTATCACTCCAACATCAAAGGTTAGTGTTTTGAATTTTTCAGAAATTAACTTTTATATTTTTTCTCAGCTTTTTAGGATCATAAATTTAGTGGACCTTAGAGATCATGTAACTTAATCATCTTATCTGTAAAATGAGCAACAGGCTCAAAGAGCAAAGTAACTTGGTCACTGAGGTCACAAAGTTTATGATTAGCAGATACATAATTTGAACCCATGTCCTTTGACTCCAAAATCCAGTGCTTTTTCCATTGGACTATTCTATTTATAATTCTGCTTGTTGAAAAAGATGAAATATTAAAATATGCTCTGTCAGAAGCATTAAAATGTTCTATGTCAAAAGCATTAAAATGTGCCATTAAAAAACTAGAGTTGACCATCAGAACTTCTCATCAGGAGCAAGAAAGGCCTGAGGATTTCACTTCCTGCAAATCTGTAGAGCAGGGATGATTTTGCCATGCTCTAAGTAGTGTGTGCAGTGTTTGTCTTTTCTGTCATGGCCAGATTACTGCAGGCCATGCTTAAAGTCTAAATTGATCTACCTCCTAAAAGAGAAGGAATAGTGGCTCAAGGGACACCTCTTCATTTTTTCAGAGGGGAAAAATGGCCCTTAAAAATGGAAGAAGAGATTGAAGGTAAAAACAAACAAACAAAAAGCGTTCTTGAAGTAGCAGAAGAAAATCCAACGTGTCAGGATGTTGGAGAATGAAAGAATGTTGCACCGAGAAGAAAGAGGACCACTGAACATTGGGAGCTGAGTAATGGGTCAAGAGCCCTTTGTACTTGTATCCCCAATGCTCAGCACTGCTTGGCACATAGTAAGCATTTAATAGAGATTTGTCTGTTTGGTAGGCACCCTGGATTTTAGAGTAGATTTTAAAGGGTCTAGACATTTCAAGAGTGAAAATTTGAAGATACAAAGAGAAACAATTTGGATGACAAAGAAAAAGGGATTGTGGATGTACAGGAGATTCATCAACCACTTTAGATTTTTTAAAGATACATACAGAATATAGAAGCAAGGATCCATAATGGAGGATATATTGTTAAATGTGGCATGGCCCTATAAGAATAACGTCAGCAGTGCTAAAGTTAAGAATGAACAAAGGTTGAGAAGAAACCTTGAGGATAATTGACAGCTGAGAGAAGGCAGGGACTACATAACTCTTATTTTCTCCTTTGTTCCTATTAAGGAAAATTACCTTTGTATTAGAAAGAAGGGGAAGGGAGAAGCCTAATAAATTTGTCCAAAACAAATAGGAAATAGAAAGTACAAAGCTACCTTTTGATAAATTCAATCGAGCCCCAGTTTCAGGGCATGGCAATAGCTACTGATCTTTGAAAGGTCGTGGAGAGTTAGTGTGGTGCTGTGGGACTGGAGATGGGTGGAATGTCTCAATTTTCAAAAAGGAGAAGAAGATGGAGTCATCAAAGTACAAGCTAGTTCAACTTTGAATCCTGGCAGAATTCTAGAAGATGTTAAAGACATGGGTAATGAGCAAGTAGAATAAGGGAGCAGTGATCACAGGAAAGCTTCATCAAAAACTGGCCATGCCACAACAACTTGAGTTTCTTTTTTTTTGGAGGGTTATTGGCCTAGTATGTTAAGGGGATGCTACAGATATAGTTTGCCTGCATTTTAAGTAGAATATTGGATGAATTCTCTCGTGCTCTTCTTGTAGAAAATATAAAGAGATATAGAATAGATGATTGTATGGTAAGGTACATTCTGTATAGGTTGAATGCCTTAACCTCAAAACAACAATCAGTGATTCTGTATCAACTTGAAACAAGCTCTCTCTTTGAATTCCCAAGGATTTGTCTTTGGCATTGTGCTTTTAACATTTATATCAGCAACATGAACAAAGGCATGAACAGAATTCTTCTCAGATTTGCAAAAGTCCCAAAGTTAGGAGGCAACATCTTGTAGTCTTATAGCTGGAATGTTAGATTTAGAGTGAAGAAGGCCTCAATTCAGAGCCTGCTCTAAATATTTACTACACAACCCTCAACTAGTCATGAAACCTCTCCTCAGTCTCCTTATCTGCAAAATAGGAATGATAATATTTGTTTTCAAACATAGGCTGGATGACCATTTGCTGGGGATGTCATAGAGTGAATACTAGTTTAGATTCAAGTTACATAGATTATTATTTTTTTTTTTTGGCTAGATAACAGGGTTAAGTGACTTGCCCAGGGTCACACAGCTAGTAAGTGTTATGTGTCTGAGGCCGGATTTGAACTCAGGTCCTCCTAAATCCAGGGCCGGTGCTCTATACACTGCACCGCTACCTGCCTCAGATAGATTATTTCTAATAATCAATTAGCAATTATTTCTTAAGCATTTACTATGAGCCAGACACTATCCTAGGTGCTGGGGATACAAAGAAAGACCAAAACAACCCTTGGCTTCAAGGAGCTCACATTCTGATGGGGGAGATAGCATGTATACAACTGGGTATGTATAGGATACATGTAGAATAATGATGGAAGGCAATTGTAGCAGGGAAGGCTCTACCAGCTAAAGGAACCAGGAAAGGCCTCCAGCCATAAGTAGTGTTGATGCTGGGTTTGGGAGGCTTTGTTCTGAGAGCTCTTCTTCTATCCTTACCCCACTTGGTGAGCTCATCAGCTCTCATGGGTTCAATTATCCTCTCTGTACAGATGAGTCCCAGATCTAGGTATCCACTCCTGATCTCTTTACTGAGTTTCAGTCTCACATCATGAACTGCCTTTTGGACAACTGAAACCAAATGGCATCCCTTGGCATCTCACACTCAGTATGTCCAAAACAAAACTCAGTATCTTTCTTTCAGAATTCTTTTTGTCTTCCCATATTTCTTATTACTGTTGAGGCCACCTCCATCCTTCTAGTCACTCAGGCTCTCAACCTCAGTGTCACCTCAGCTCGTCACTTGTACTCACCCCAGATATTCAATCTGTCAAGTCTTGTCATTTCTACTTTCCTTTTTTTTCTTCTTTTTAAAAAATTTGTGGTTTTTCTCCCCATTTACATGTAAAAAACAATTTTTAACATTCATTTTTAAAACTTCGAGTTTCAAATTGTCATTTCTGCTTTCACACCTTTTCTAGTATGTGTCCCCTTTTCTCTACCTACACCACCACCATCCTGCTGTAGACCCTCATCATCGCATATAGAACCTCTTAAAATAACCTGCTGGTTGGTCTCCTTGCCTCAGGGCTCTCCCTGCTCCACTGCATCTTCCATTTAGCTGCCAAAGTGATTTTCCTGAAGTTCTAGGCTTACCATGTTACCCCCAATTACCTTAGACAGTAAACTCCAGAAGCTCCCTGTTACCTGTAGGATCAAATACAAAATGCCTCTTCCTACCTTCTTCATTTTTTTATACTTCACTCCCATCTGTGTCCTCTTCAGTCTGCCACCCTGGGCTTCTTGCTGTTCCTCTCATGTCTCCGTTTCACTGGTTTCCTTCTAGACTCTGCTCAAATTCTGCCTTCCATAAGAGGCCTTTCCTTGCACACCACCCTCTCCAATACCAGTGCCTTCCTTCTAAGATGACCTTACATTTACACTATACATATCTTGTTTACACATAATTATATGCATGTTGTCTCCTCCATCAGAATGTGAGCTCCTTGAGGCCAGGGACTGTGTCTTTTTCTTTATATCCCTGGCACATAGCGTGGTGCCTCATGTAGCCCCTAATAAGTGCTTGTTGAGTGACTGACTGACTAAAGGACTCCAGTGATTCTGAGAGAAAGGTGGAGCAAGAAGAGAGCAAGTCTACCAGACAGGTACCAGGGAAGAGATTAGATTGTGAAGAACTTTGATGCCTAACAGAGGATTTTATACTTGGTCCTGGAGTGAGAATAGGCGCTGACATAATAAGTCTTGGGCTTTAGGAAAATGACTTCTAACTGTGAGATTCTCTGTGTATGATTGTGTGTGTATTTCAAAAGTTAAATTTTTACTGAGTTGCAGAGATTTTTTTTTTAGTTGACTCTTCCCTATTTATAACAGTTTTTTCCCCTTAAATGAAAGTAAAATTTACTAGTATATAAAAAAGAATTTTAATAATAAATTTCTTATTTTAAAAGCTATGTTAAAATATGAATTGGCCTCCATGTAGAAATTTAGCTAAAAGAAATCTTGAATCAGTTCTGTACACCTGTATGCCTTCAGTGTGACTTGAAGTATTTGTGTGAATTTTTTACCTTTTTTGCTGTACTACTTTGTATTTACTTTGAACCTGACCCTGGATTTCATTTGTTACTTTAAAAGTAAATAAAGTATCAGGTGCCTCTTCCCTTGAACAGCAACTCTGTGCTTTTTATAGCCTTCCTTACTCTTTCCTACCTAAAATATTAGCTAGAGCCACAATCCTTAATTTAACTTCCCTTCTAGCTCAAGCAGAAGTGAGCTTATGGACAAAAGAGATGAGCATGTATGGTTAATTCTGCTCCTAATTGTAGGAAGTTGAGAATTGCATACATATATATATATATATATATACACACACACACATATATACACATTCACATACCTATGTATTGGTAAGTGATAGCTGCTGGCTTCTATTTTTTGTTACTTCTGGTTTTCACAAGTAAATATTTTCTAATTACCTTTTGGGTTTACTTAGTTGATCAACAGTGCTTATAGCATCTCCATGTTTTTAGTCTAATCAGTTGTTTGTTTTTTAGAGTAACTTATGTCTTTAGGAGGGGCCGCTAGCTCATTCAATTCAACAGACATTTTTTTGGGGGAGAGGAGGGCTAGGCAATGGGGGTTAAGTGACTTGCCCAGGGTCACACATCTAGTAAGTGTTATGTGTCTGAGGCTGGATTTGAACTCAGGTCCTCCTGAATCCAGGGCCAGTGCTCTATCCACTGCATCACCTAGCTGCCCCCTTAACAGACATTTATGAAGCATCTTTTTGATATACTGAAAGCCAAGGGCACTTAAATAAACAAATCTCTAGGTTGCAACTAGTCCTGGCTAGCAGTGGACACGTTCAGTAATGCTAATGTTTCTTGAATACGTGCCAAGCACTTTGCTGAGCTGGGGATATAAAAGCAGGAAAAAACAGTTCCTGCCCCCAAAGAGCTTACATTCTAATGGGAGAAGACAATCGGAAGGAATCTTTGGTGGGTGGAGTCTGGAGATTCAAAAGCACTTGCTGGGAGGCATATAAAGCATGATGAACCTCGTCTCTCTGTCCTCAGAAATGGAGATCCTATTGGGAGGAGGCTCTGGCATAGATTTCCAGTGATTTTTCCAAAGTGAGAAGTTACTAATCCCTAAATTGGGTCATGGTGGCTCAGTCTAATGACTCAGAGGCCCAGCTGGGAGGAGGATGAAGCAGGGCTGACCTGGGCCATTCTCCATTGTCTCCTAGTAGATAGTAATATCTACTACACCTGGTGTGGTAAACAGAGAGCTGGTCTAGTAATATCTACTACACCTGGTGTGGTACACAGAGAGTCAGGAGCTGAGGAAGATCTGGGTTCAAGTTCACCTGTGTGACCCTGGGCAGGTAAGTCAATTAACCTCTCAGTGCCTGCAGCAACTCTCTAAGACTGTCATTTGCAGAGCAGCTAATGATCTATGTTGATAGAGAAAGTTCCTCACAGGGAACTTGATGAAATTTCATAAAATAAATTTTTATGAATAAGTATTGATTAAGGCAAATGAGGTGATAAAAAACTATACTAGGTATTGGGGAAAACTCTTGAAATATTATAACCTCAGTCCTCTAGGAACACATTAACCATTTATCATAGTGCATATTTTTACCTGTGTGTATACATATATACTTAAATGTATGAGTATATATATATGTACATGCACACAGACATTTATTCATTAGATTGGTGACAAAATTTGACAATGTCTTATAGAGAAACAGAGGTTTAGTGGTTGGTATCAGGAAGAAATGGGTTCAGATCCTACTCATGACACTTAGTAGCTGTATAACCCAACACAACTCACTTAACTTCTCTGAGCCTCAGTTTTCTGATCTGTAGATCGAGCGAGTTGAACTAGATGGTCCCTAAGGTTCCTGACAACTGCAAATCTCATAGTCCTATAATCTATGATCCTAAGCTAACAATATTTGTATCAACTCAGTTGCTGAGATATAGAATTTGAGAATAATTTTAATGTTTAAAAATTAAAGCACATTTAAATTCTTAACAATTAACAAATATTTTAAATAGCTTTTATTTATCTGGAATGGCAAATATTTAGAAATCCCCCCCATCCTCTGTACAGCTTTTCTGATGGTTCTGAGTGTATTGTTGTTTTTTTCTGATTGCTTTTGCATACTTAGAGTCACCTATTAATAAATTAATATCTTTATTTACTTCTCTGTCTTTTTTTTAAAGGGTTCCATGACCCTGCAATCTTTGAATAAAAGCAAAGTAACATTTTTGTGTTTTTTATTTTGTGTTTTGTTTTTTGGTATGTGTATTTTTCTAATCACTCACATGGATGATTTCTTAATCTTGAAGCTTATTCACTTTTCTGATTTCTTACTTGCTTATTTTTCTAGAGGAACCTTTTCACCATCTGATATGCATATCTGTTGCTCCACATATCCTATTGCAGTGGCATGGAAATTTAACACTTCTAGGTGTTAAGGATATTTTCTTCCTGCTACTTCTTTTTAAATAGCCATGACCCAAATTTATTTAACTTTTTTACGTCATGGATCTGGCATGTCTGGTGAAGGCTGTAGATCCCTCTTCAGAATAATATTTTTGAATGAAATAAAATACAAAGTATTACAAAGGAAACCAATTATGTTGAAATACAGGTGTAATTTTTTTTTTCCTATCCAAATGATAGGCCCGCTGAAATTTATCCACGGATCCCAGGTTAAGAACCCCTGCCTTAGTGCTTTTTTAGATTAGTGATTTTGTTTTAAAAAAAAAAAGTAATCAAGGAATCTTTATTTCTGGAAATTTAATTTGTTTTTATCTTTTTGATATTTATGACACAGAAAATTGTTAAGACAGTATTATTACATAAATGACAAATATTCTTTGATGGACACCTCATGTTCCTTGGGAATATCTGTAGAATTAGTCCCTGAAAGAGTCATTGTCCATCTGCGTAGCAGTATTCCCAGTCCTGACTGGTACAAGCACAATGATCAATTCATGAATTCTTGTGTCATTTTCCAGTTGTGTATTCTACTGTATTTCATGCTTTGGGTACCCTATTTTCCTGACACTATGATTTTGAATGAGTAATATAAAGCAATTGTTTCTCTATATTGTAGTATTGCTTTGCTTAAAGCCATGTAAACTACAAAATTTCTTATTTTACTACACATGCAGTCAGTAGTTCTTTGGATATATTAATAATAGCTAGACAATGGAAAACATGTTGGGGGGCAATTAAATTAGCATTTCATTAGTATTTAATGAACATCTAATCAGCTTCTAATAAATCTTATTTTTTTAAGTCTGTAGATTGTTTTTTACGTGACTTCTCAAGTAAATCAGAGGGCAAGTACAAAGCAGCATATGTATACTTCACTGACTGTAAGTAAACTTTTTTGAAGATATGTGTTAATGTGTTATAATCAAAGTTGCATTTAATCTGCTATTCATACACTTAAAATTTTACACTTAGCATTTGTTGAATATGACCGGCAATATCTAAAAGTGTTAGACATTATCCTTTCTGATGCATTATAAAATGAAAGAAGGATCTAGCAAATGAAACTAGAGAAATAGACATTGGTTTGTCAGGATTACTTCAGTATCTTTTTAGTGGATATGTGCTCTTATTGATGTAAGCACTACTTTATATAATACAGATGGCAGTCCATTCATGTTGTCTGTTACTGTGTAATCTTTTAGCCATGCCCTTCCATAAATCCACCATAATGGGTCCACTCAACATGCTGGAGGCCTAGGTCTTTTAGCATTTTGTGGCTGCCATGGCAACTGATTGTCTGTTATCCCGTGATCTGGCTACATGACCATCTCATTTCCTTTTATCTGTATGTTATCTGTATGTCTTTTACTCCATTAATTATTATTTGTATATCTTTTACTCGCAAGTCATCATTGATTATATACTACAGCCTATTTACACCCACCACACATTTGTAATCTTGATTCTTTCAGAAATTGTGGTGGTCACATGTTTTACAGTTATACAAGACCACCAGAAAAAAATATTGTTATTAAGATGTCTTTTTTTTTTGTAGGCACCAATTTGGAAAGCAAGCTTAGCAATTCCCAAATATGATTTGGCCCATTCTCTTCCTTCTAGTCAATGGTAGACTAGTTCATCATCCATCTGTAGTGTCTATCCAAGATATGGGCACTGTGGTAACCAAGTCATTGGTCTGGCCATCCAACTGCATATCATAGTCTGGACAATAAATGTCATTCACTTGATTTTTCCTGTGCACATTATTAGTCCGAACTCTCTTAGATTACTTATACAGGTCATTGTAAAGTTTTACTCATAAAATCATTTAATTAGTTGTATTCATACAATTCATTTAGTGAGTTATACTCATATAACTCATTTAGTTAGTTGTGTTTATATAAGTCATTAACTAACAACAGAGTTGTCATTAAAGAGACTTAGTATTCTGGGCTTGTTGTAAAACAGTACTGTGAAATCTAAAAACAGAAGCACTGTATTCATATGGTTATGGGAAATTGAGCTGGAGGAAAACTTAGAGGTCACTGTAACACCAGCCTCCTCATTCTGCAGAGAAGAGATATTAAGATGACATGCCTCTGGTTGCATAGGCATTTGGAAAGCTGGGATTTGAACCCAGTTCATCTCTTTCCAAATCCATTAGCCCTGTACTAAACTATACTTTTATTTAGACTCTGTGCAGGAATTCCTCCATGATAATAGCAAAAATCTTTAACTAGCATATATATCCATTTTATACCTCACTTCATATTGATAATCAGAGAAACACTAAACAGATTATCTCTTTTGTTATATTTTTCAAGGAACATTATATGATTTTAACATGTAAGAGAGATCCTTTATTGGAATAGGGTTTTTAGGGCTGTACTTGGCTCTGTTGAAACAAATGCTTTTCTTTAATCACATAATAAATACAGGAGGACTTGTATTCTCTAAACTTTTCAGTCATTTGTGTGACTATGAAGACCTAGTTTGCTATAAAGTAATAGTTTGCAGAAATCTATTTCCTTGTAATTCTTTCGTCAAGGGTACTTACTGATGTATGTATAGATCATCCTTATAAAGATTTTATAGAGATGAAATGTAGGCATACATTGACCACTCAGTCAATCAATAAGTATTTATTTGTTTATTAGCAAGTATTTATTAAGAAGCTACTAAGAATCACATACTCTGTTAAGCACTGGAAATAAAAATACAAAGTCTGGACAGTCCCTGTTGTCAAGCAGTTTACACTTACTGGAGGCATACAACATTTTCATAGACAAGGTTACATACAAAATAAATGCAGAGTGATTGGGGAGAGGTCACTAACAACTGGGGGATTCAGGAAAAGCCTCTTGAAAGATATACTTGAGCTGAGCCTTGAAGGGATCTAGGGTTCTAAGAGGTGGGAGTGAGGAGAGAAAGCATTCTGAATAAGGAAGGACAGCCTGGGCAAAGGGATGGAGGTGGAGGACAGAGTGTTGTGTGCAGAAAACAGCAAACAAGTGTACATTATATGAGGGGGACATGATATTTAATAAAGCTGGAAAGATAGGTTGGGACCACATTGTGAAGAGCTTCAAATGCCAGACAGAGGAGGTTGCATTGTGTCTTTGAGTCAGGAGGGAACTACTGAAGTTTCTTTAGCATGGGAATGACATGGTCAGACTGCACTTTAGAAATATCAGTTTGACAGCTGAGGATAGATGAGAGTGTCAGAGAACTGGGTGCGAGGAACCAATTAAGAGGATTTTGCAATAGTCCAGGCAAGAGATGGAGAAGAAGTTGCCTGAGAGTGAACTTCTGAGGAGTCTTCCTAGGTTCTTAGTAGCTAGAAAAATCATGGTGCCTTCAATAGAAGTAGGGAAGTTAGGAGAATGGGTGGATTTAGAAGGAAAGATAATAAGTTCTTCTTTAGGCATGTTGAGTTTAAGATGACTGGGAAATGAATTAGAGATGTCAAACAAGCGAACAGATTTAGGACTGGAGCTCGTTAGAAGTAAGGCAGATTGGGAGTCATATATAGACTGAGGGGACATCGATGTGTGAACTGAAATAGAAGGCCAGAATTAGGATAGAGAAGAAGCCTTTAATTACCAAACTGCTTGAAAAGGAAGGGCTTTGGTAGGAAATAGCCACCAGGAGGCAGATGAAATGAATGGTGATGGTACTACAGGAAAGGCCTAAAAGTGACAGGTAAGGAATGAAAACATTTCCTCTTTTGGTTCACTCTGCACCTCATGGTAATCTGGACTCCTCCCCCAAGACCCTGGTTTTTAGAAGTAAACTTTTATCTTATTGGGTTTGGAATCAGGCCAGTGTAGCGGCAGACCCTTAGCAAGCCCCTCCCCAACCAACCCCCCCAACTAGAGCTCCTTTGTATGTTATCTTGTCCCATTAAGCTTCTTGAGGCCAGTGACTGTCTTGTTTGTTTCTATCTGTAGTACTTAGCACCATCCCTGGCACATAGTAAGCATTTAAGGAATGCTTTTTATTTCATTCCTTCATTCTTCCTCCTGGCTTAGAGTATTGGAGGTAGAGAGAGATGGAGAGGGGCACACTGAGTACAGGAGAAGTGTGGCCAAAGACTGATTACTTTCTGGGAGGAGCTAGGTCAGTAGTAATTGTTGTCCTCTTGATTATGATATTAAAATTTTTTTTTAATTCACCTGATCTGTTCCACTGATTGACCTCTCTGTTCTTTATAGTGCCAAATCATTTTGATGATTGTTGCTTTGTAGTGTAGTTTGGCATCCAGTACTGCTAGGCTCTTCTATCCTAGTGTCTTTTATTTAAGTAAATTTGTTTTAAAGTGAGTTGAACTTATAGAATTAGTAAAGTATGGCACCAATTTATTTTACAGACCTCAAAGTTTTTAATCTAAGAAATCTTTTTTTTAATTTTTTATTTTTTTTAGGCAGTTGAGGTTAAGTGACTTGCCCAGGGTCACATAGCTAGTAAGTGTCAGGTGTTTGGTCTGAAGCCAGATTTGAACTCAGGTCCTCCTTACTTCAAGGGTGGTGCTCTATCCACTGTAATCTAAGGAATCTTTAGGCTGAAGTATATCATGTGGCCCTTAGTGCCAAAGTTTGAAATTGTAGTATACTTCTACTGGACATTTTAAATACCCAGTAAAAGGAAGGGTACTAAGAAACAGCAAGGATAGAGTCAGACTGTTTCTAGGCATGGGAAAGATTCCTGAATAAATAGGAAAAATGGCAAGATGGGGTTGATGAAAAGGTAGGATGCCACTCGTAGGGAAATCTTGTGTTGGATAAAATGCTTTAAATTGCTGAATATAGAAGTGCCTTCAGTTCTGTCCTACCTAGCATCTCATGAGTGTAGACTCCATCTTAAACTCATCCTCACCAAGATTTTTTAGCTGGGTCTATTGGCAATTTTTTTTTTCCGGGGAAAGATAGCTAGGATTTTATGATGGAGGTGAGTTACTAAAAGTAGGGTTTCTTCTACAACCATCTTGCCTGGAATTTATTCTGTAAAATGAGGGGTAACTAAACTCATACCTGTTCCTTTCAGAGATGAGTCTGTTAAAATTTGAATATGAGGAGAAAATTTTTTTTTACCAGTATCAAAATGATTTAATATATTGAATTAATAATGTTTGGTATAAAAAATTAGATGACTTTACATATTTTAATCTTTGTCTTTCAGTTTGCCCTGACAGTCTGTTTAACAAAATTAAGTCTTCCTGTTCCAAGTCAATAAGAAGATGTAAAGAGATAAATATATCTTTTTTTCCACTTGAGTCTCAAGTAAGCTTTCCATTTTTATTTTCTTTAGTTTTGAATGAATTTTGACCTCATTATTTTATGAGTTTTTATGTGAAAGTAATAAGTATATACACTTGAATTTTGAATGAGATTAAAACCTAATAAATATTCTATACAAACGTAAAAGAAAGAGATTTAAATTGGATCCAGGCGTTAAGAAAGAAAAGTGATGGTTACATTTCAGTTACCAGCTTCCATGAAGGTAAGATCACATCCCATCTCATCTAAGAAATTTAAGTGATTTGCAATCATTTCTTAGATGATACTCAAAATAAGCATTTCTTATTCAGCCCCTATATGTATATGTAAGAATAAGTAGTACTGCCATTGTAGCCAGAAACTCATTGTTAAATTTTTGGTACACTTATTTGTTAATAGTCATACAGTAATTTAATGTGCAGAGCTAAGTTGTTTGGGTTTTTTTTTTTTTTTTGGTAATTTAGAGCAATAAATGAGTCCCCTGTTAATGAACAGTTGTTTGTTTGGTTTTTTTTTATTCTGCCATGTATCTTTTTTTACAGATGACTTGGTGTTTTGCTCTGCTTTTAGATTTTCAGCATCTTGCAGAATTTAGTTTAACCCTGGTTATTGAGACCCAGAGTTAGGAAGAATCACTGCTGCAGGGAGAGAAGGATCATCTCTTTCAAGATTTCATTGTTTTCTAAGCAATATTTCAGTTTTTTAAAATGTACGGCTAGGAATATGACTTCACTGATCCAGAGAACTCCCAGATAAGGAATTCCCTCTACCAGTGAAGGTCAGCTCAGCACAGTCTCTGCAACTTTGACCCTTTTTTAGTCTTTTTAGTTGCCTAGAGCACTGAGATTAGGTCACTTGCCCAAGTTCACACAACCAATGGGTGTTAGAAGTGAAACTTGAACCCAAGTGTTCTTGATGCTGACGTAAGGCTGTTCTTTATCCGCTATACCACACTGCCTCTCTTTTTTTTAAAAAAATGAGAAATTTTTAAATGTGCTCTCCAAAAATCATCTTTAGGGATTTTTTTCTTTAACTGTGGTATGTAAATATCAGAGGGTGCAGATGAACTTTTTAAAATAATGTGGAATATAAACAGAAGGGTGCATTTGAGTAATAGAAGCAGATTCATTTGATTCATAGAAGATTTTAAATCAAATCTTTTCTAGCCTCATTGTCAAATTCTACAATTGGTACATAACAAAAATAATAGTAGTGATGATAATAATAGCTACCATTTATGTAGTGCTTACTATGGGCTGGGCACTGTTCTAAGTGCTTTATAATTATTATCTCTTTTAATCCTTGTAACACTGGGAAGTAGATGTTATTATCTCCATTTTACAGAGGAGAAAACAGAGGCAAACAGAGGTTAAGTGACTTTTCCCAGCTAGTAAGTAACTGAGGGCAGATTTGAACTCAGGTCTTCCTGACACTAGGCTCAGTATTCCATCTACTGTGCCAGTTAGCTTGAAGAAATTTTAAAATGACTCGTGTAGACAGCCTGATATTTGATTTCTGATAAAAGTAACCTTCTGCCTTTACATGTGTGAAGTCATGATTTATAAAACTTGTACTTAATGTTTCTTATATACCAGCAGCCACTCTAGAACCCTCCCCTCTCTCGTCTACCTTGCACTGCCTTCCTACTTTATTTTGGACCACCTTTTCTACCTTAGCCTCCCACCTGTCCCAAGATGAGCACAGGATTAGATCTGAGGAAGCAGAACTGGTAGAGGAAGGAAAGCAAATGTCCATTATAAATCAGTTTTATCTATTCATTAAAATAATTTCCCTGCAGGTCTCTACTAGAAAACCTATTGTATTCTATCTCAAATTATTTTACATACTCCAAAGCAATAAGACCGCATATCTTTAAAAAATATTCTATAATTAAGATTTTACTAATTCAGACTAGGCTTCCCTACACTTAGTCCATTTAGATAGGACATGCTCCCCTCAAATTCAACATATGTAAAACCAAATTAATAATCTTCTTTCCTCAAACTTGCATCCTCGTTTCTACTCTCCCAATTTCCCTGTTTCCATAAATGGAACCATCATTCCCCGAACTACCTCGGCTTGAAATCTTGAAGACATATTTGACATTTAATCTCCTTTCGAGTCATTACTTCCAAACAGCTGTTCCTATATCTCTGTTTTCATTCCCACTGTTACTACCTTAGTTCTAACCTTCAGCATCTCATTTCTGAACTTCTGTACCCACTGCTTGACTGGTTTTCTGTCTCAGTTTCTCCACCTTTCAATCTTTCCTATAAAGTACTACTAGATTAACCTTTCTAAAACAAAACATCAATGTAATAATTTCCCACCCTTAGGAATCTCAAATGGTCTTCCTTGCCTATAGGATAAAATCTAAGTTCCTGAATCTCAAATTCAAAGTCCTTCACAGTCTAGTTTCATCTTACCTAGCTGACCTTATCTTCTACTGTTCCCTAACAAAAAACTTCCATTCCAGCCATCCCAGTCTGTTCACCATTCCCAGAACATACTCTCTTCATTCCACATTCCATCTCTTGCTCATATCATTTTCTCCCCCTGGAATGACTTCCCTTTCATGTATCTTGTGAATTCTGCAGAGCTTACCACTGGTTCTAGGACTTTCCTTGGCCATTCTGGTCCATGTTCTCTCTTACCCCTAACTCCTAACGTTTGTCTATACTAGTCATTTAGACATTTGATTAAGTACTGCTTTGCCTTGTTACATACCTGATTTATGTATGAATATGTTGTCTTCCCATTCTAGAGGTCAAGAATCCTGCCCTGCGATTCTTTTCTATCTCCCTAGGTGCCTAGAACAATGCTTTGCTCTATGAATGAATGGGCAAACACACTATTGTGAATGGTTAAGGGTTTAATTATTGGTACATATAATTAAGTGTTTATGCTTTTTTTATGTGAGAGTATTGAAGAATTTTAAAGAAATGAAGAGTATCAGCTAATGATTTTAAATTATTATGTTGAATATGGAGTACTTTCCATAGTGGGTTAAGATTTTCAATATATTGCTTACAATTTAGGCCAAATTTTGGTTTTGCTTTGTATTTCTCTCTGCCTAATATTAGGCAATTTACTAGTGTGACTACCTCAGATTCCTCCATTTGTTATGCAGGTAGTGAAAAGCATGCAGTACTCTCTGTATGAGAGACAAGACATGGAAACAGGTAGACTATCAGGAAAAGAGAGTAAGAAAAGGAAAAGAGGATGAAATCAAGATAACAGAGAAAATGGGATGTGATTGAGGTAAAGACACAATTGTATCAGGAAACCTAGCATATTTAGCCATGAAGGTTTTTCTTTTCTTTTTTTAAATGTAGGCTCCAAACAGTATGTTTCTTGATACATTTTCTTAATCTAAATGCTAACCACTAATATAAATGTATTAATTTAAATTTCTAAATTGCTATATTTTATTTATTTTTGTTATTTAGGTTTTTACTCTTGACATACCAGATGCATTCTATTATTGTTACAGTCCAGATACAGGCAGTACAAACAGCAAAGATGCCATTATGGAAGCAATGGCTGAGCAGATAGTTACTGTGTGTGCCACTTTGGATGAAAATCCTGGAGTCAGATATAAAAGGTAAGACACTAAATAATAACTCTGTATAATAAGTTGTGTTAGTGTTGACATCTGAAAAGGGCAGTAGGGCATGATTTCTGTTATGTGATTTTTTTTGAGAAATACAAATTAAATCATTATAATTTACTCCAAGTAAATTCAGTCTCAGAGATTAAAAGCATAAGTTTATATTGCATAGGATCATAGTTTAGAGTTGTAAGGTATCTTGGAAATCATCTAGTCCAGCCTCTTCATTTTACGGATGAAGAATTTAAGTCAAAAGAGTTAGACTTATTTGCCTGAATTATAAACATTTAAAAATGTTTAAAACTTATTACTGAACTTCATGGTTTGAATTGGACATTATGTATAGACTTGTACCTTTTTTAATGTAAAAAGATTTTGGTTCGCATTCAGAAAGGGGGGCTGATACCTGATACTTTTGTCATTATAACTAATTTAATTTCTTTGCTGTTTTAAACTCCAAAATGAAAGACCATTATTTCCCAAACAAGAAACAGTGTAGCATAGTAGATAAAGAGCTGGACTTAGACTCAGTAGGATCTGGATTCATGTCCTGCCTCTGGCATAGACTAGCTTTATGACCCTGGGCAGTTTGCTTGACCCATCAGTGCTCTAGGCCAGGCCTTCTTAAATTTTTTCTACTCTCAGCCCATTCAGTACTTCGTAAACTGTGGATCACATGTGGGGCTCTAGGCAACTCTCTGAGACTGTAAGTTGCAGAGAAGGTGCTGATCTGCATTGGTTGAGGAAGTTTCTCTGTCTGGGAATTCTCTGTACCAGTGCCATCATAGGTCCAGTCTCTGTCTCTATGTCTTAAGTATTATAAAGAATCAATTTTAGTGAAGTCTTATTAACTCCAACTCTGCAAATTGAGAATTTGGAAAGAGTTGGATAGAATGTACTTAACTTTTGTCTGGTACCGATGGCTAGAGATTCCAAAAAAGTAGTGGTCAGGAGGAGAACATTTTAGGCAGAGAACCTGTGCAAAATGCTTGGAGGTAGGGGCAGCTAGGTAGTGCAGTGGATAGAGCACCTGCCCTGGAATCAGGAGGACCTGAGTTCAAATCCGGCCTCAGACATAATACTTACTAGCTGTGTGACCCTGGGCAAGTCACTTAACCCCATTGCCTAGCCAAAAAAAAAAAATGCTTGGAAGTGAAAGATGGAATATCACAAATGTTGGGGAGCATCAAGTAGGCAAGTGTGGCTGGACCATAGTATTTAGAGGCCCCAAGGATAAGGTCAGGATGATATGTTGAGGAAAGAACTGCTTGGAAAAATTTTGCTTGGGACCTCCAAATTTAAATTTACAGCATTGAATGTGAAATAAGCATTTAGACTAAATCTTTACAATTTGGTAAGATAATAGTGGTTTTTGAAGTTTTTAATCATCACGATGATAGCCAGCGTTAATCTAGCTCTTTCATTCGTTAACTGTCTTGATTTCCACAACTCTGTAAGGTAGTTATTGCCCATGGTAACCCAACCAATAATTATCAGTAAGAATTAGAGCCTGATCTTCTTGACTCACAGTCCATCACTATCTATTGTATTCCTCACAAATATGACTTAGAAAGATACATTTTTTCACTTAATTTTTAAATTATAAAATGTTGTAATTTTGTTTTGTAAAGGAAATTTTAAAATTTATTTAAACATTTTTCCATTTTTTTTTAGCAAACCTTTAGATAATTCCAGAAAACTTGCCGAACTAGTTGAAAAAAAACTTGAAAACTACTACAAGATTGATGAAAAAAGTCAAATAAAGGTATAAAATGAAAAGCAAGTAGTCTTTTTATGTGTGTGTCTCCATCCTCTATTAACAAAAGACCTATGTTGTTATATCTTAAAATTTAAAATAGTCTGTTGTCGTCTTTTTTTTTTTTTTTTTGGCTAGGCAATGACTTGCCCAGGGTCACACAGCTAGTAAGTGTTAAGTGTCTGAGACAGGATTTGAACTCAGGTCCTCCTGAATCCAGGCTGGTGCTCTATCCACTGCGCCACCTAGCTGCCCCCCATGCCTTTTAAAGGAATCAAGTACAATTTGTTGTGTTCTTTAAATGAATAAAATAGGAAAAATAGTTACATATTTGACGTAACAAAGCAATACCCGTTTAACCCAGTTTGCGTTACTACTGTACATACTTGAAAGTAATCTGTTTCTTTTTAAAAATTGTAGTTTAGACTTTTTTCCTCTTATTAATTTATTCATTTTTAGTTTTCAACATTTACTTCCACAAGATTTTAAGTTCCAAATTTTCTCCCCTTCTCACCCCTCCCCCCACCCCAAGACGACATGCATTCTGAATACCCCTTCCCCTAATCTGCCTTCCCTTCTATCCCCCCCTTCTCTTATCCCCTTCCCCTTCTTTTTTCCTGTAGGGCAGGATAGATTTCTATACCCCATTGCCTGTATATCTTATTTCCCAGTTGCATGTAAAAATAATTTTTAACATTTGTATTTTAAAACTTTGGGTTCCAAATTCTCTCCCTTCCTCCCTCCCCACCCACCCTCATTGACAGAGCAAGCAACCTGATACGGGTTATACATGTGTAGTCATGCAAAACACTTCCATAGTATAGACTTTTTTTTCCTTACTGTCCGTCCTCTAATTCCTGATTATTTTTGAAAATAACATAGCCCTATTTTTTTTTTTTTTTTTTTTGGTAAAGAGGTCCTAAGAGAACCCATAAACTGCTTACTTTGATTCAAGCTCTTGAGGTTCATATTAAAGAATAAGCACACTCCTAACGTAAAGATTTACACATAGTGGGTATTTGGTATCTTCTGACTACAT
Organism: Vombatus ursinus; assembly: GCF_900497805.2. Classification (NCBI taxonomy): domain Eukaryota; kingdom Metazoa; phylum Chordata; class Mammalia; order Diprotodontia; family Vombatidae; genus Vombatus; species Vombatus ursinus. The sequence goes on along the minus strand of NW_020951391.1, from coordinate 3,119,896 downwards.
ACTTGAATGACTACATACCTTGAAAGTAATAACAAATGAACCGCTTTAGATATATTTAAAAGCTTTAATGCTGGTTACATCTGTTATTCTGATAGGGGATAAAAGTCCTTTAGAAATTAGTTTTGGGGAACTCTCCTAATTAAAGTAGTCTGTTTCAGAGACAAGTCTATAAAAGTGGTCATTGTTCTTTGGGCAGCCTTAACTAACTTGTGTGGAATTTAATTTTAACAAGCATCTAAAGAGAAACTAGCAGCCAGAGATTCCTGTCTTTTAAGTACAGTAGAATGGAAAGTCACTAAAAAAAAATATCTTACAGATTTCCCACTATCTATGTAGTGGTATAGCTATGCAGCTTGGTTGCTGTCTTCCTGCTCCTGTCTTGTATTCAAAAAAAGATCTAGAAATAATAGGAGCAGAAAATGGGATAGACGTTGGCTCCTTTTATCTCCTAGGTAACTGAGAGAGGGAGAAACTGGGGACACAGAAAGTGGGAATACTTAGGAACTCCTGTCTAACAAGAAAGCCCTTGGCAGTCAGAGGAATTTCAGTAAAAAAATTCATAGCCAGCAGCTCTGAGAAACCGCAAAGGCTTTTGACAACAAATTGACCTGAAGTCCTGAAGTTGTGTATTACAGCTTTGCGATGGTACAGACTCAAGTCATGATGTAGAGTGAGGTCAAAAGGACCATTCTAATCAAGTCTGTGGGTTGAATAACTAATAATAAAGATAAGTGGAAATGGAAAATGCAAATTATGCCTAGATATTAATTTTTAAACTTATTCTCTAAAAATTTCTACTGTATTATTGCTATGTTGATATTCAGCACTTAAAAATATTTAAATAGCATGAATGGAAAAGCATGTTTATTTCTTTGAGTTCTATTAAACAAGTATTTACTACGGGCCCACTGTGTGCAAAGCACAGTACTAAACACTGAAAGACCAAAAAATTAATTAAGACATGGTCTTTTCAATCATTGGATTTATAGTCTCATGACCTTGCCTACAGCTCATAGCAATCTTCATATCTCAAAGGTTAACCAGAACATGGAATCCTTCTATTCAGTGTGTAGATTAGGTGGGAAAATGAATAAATGGGATTATTCTAGAAAAGGTCCTGAAAGAGCCACCAGGGGTAGGGAACCTGAGGCCTCAAAGGCAGATGTGGCCCTCTAGGTCTTCAAGTGCGGACTTTTGACTGAATACAAACTTCATAGAACAAATTCTCCTAATAAAAGGGTTTGTTCTGTAAAACTTGGACTCAGTCAAAAGGCCACACCCAAGGACCTAGAAGGCCTCGAGGTCGCAGGTTCCCCACCCCTAGACCTAAAAGCTATAGTTTAAAAGAGGGGAAAGAGATGGTATAAAGAGGTTCATTCCGAACAATTTGGGTTATTTTTCTTAAGTGAAGTATGTGAAGTAATTCTAACTTTTGAGGTGTTCTTAGCTTTGTTGCTTATTTACCTCTCTAGTAAACTGAGTTTCTTCATGGTTAATATAAAGATTTTAGTCTGCTGTTTAGGATCATTTTATGAATTAATGATTATAAAATTGTGATTGTAAATCATTTTTATTTATCTCAGCTATATCAGCAGAACCCAGTGATATAAATGAGCTTAGAAATATTGCAATAATATTTTCAGTGTTTACAGAGCCTGTTACACAAGGAAAGAGATCTGATAAGAGTTCAGTTCTGGAATTGCTTTGAAATTCCCTGATGAAATTTTTTTACTCAGGTTTTGTAATCGTTACACTGTTTTTCAATTATTTAATTTCCATTTAAATTATACTTTTGTCATGTACGCTGCTTCATGCTGTCATGTATGCAAAAAATTACTTTTTTTTCTTGGTGTATTTCCTTTTAGTTTATCTTTTTCAAGGCAAACTGTTAAGAGACTTTGTTAGGGCTTTAGGGGCCTTGGAGAGGGGCAAGATAGACAGGACACTTTGTTTCCTTAGATATTGAATGTATATTCACACCCCAAAATGCTACTTCTTATTTTTTATCTTGTTATTACAGGGTAAAACTCATTCCCAGCTCTTAATAATTGATCGTGGCTTTGACCCAGTGTCCACTGTACTTCATGAACTAACCTTCCAGGCAATGGCATATGATTTGCTTCCAATTGAGAATGATACATACAAGCAAGTATAATTGGGGGACATAAAGTACAAGTAACACTATAGAAGAGCTTTTTCTCCTGAACAAAGTGTTTATCATTTTGTACAAAAAGTCATCAGTGGAAATCTAGTTTTATTTATTCAGATATTTTCTTTTTGGTACAATCGCCCTTCTCTTTCTTACTCCTTTTACTTGAAACAAAAATATAATTTTGACATTATAAGTTGAATGGTTAATATGACTCCTTTTGGAGAATTTTTGGAGTGTTTTATTCTTTTAAGCCCTATCCACCTTGAGACCACATTTAGACAGCTTGTGTTTTAATAGTTTTATTTGTCTAGGTTAAGAATTTCTGTTAAAAAAAAAATCTATGTCTGTTCCAAGTTTTGTATGTATTCTATAAATTTAGAGTTTTATTTTCCTCTAAAGGAACAAACTAATAGAAAATAAAATAGAAAGTGTACTTAAAAATATAGTTTTATTCTCTTAGTATGCCTTATAATCTCAATTTTGAATTTAGAGGCTAGTGGAACAGATTTACTCTGAACTAGTGTGAGTTGAAAACTTAAATGAAGAACAGAAGTTACAGTATTCCCATAAGTGGACAATCTTGTTTACATATCATATTTTGAAGTTTTTCTCAGTCATATTGAATAGCTTGAGTTTTACTGTTAAAAAACGAGTTTCTTCTCAAATAATTACATCATTTTAGTGAGTTTAATATTTTATATAATAGTTGTGTATATACTTTATGAACTTTACTGCTTACAAAGTACTTTCACATGTATCATCTCATTTAATTTAGATGAGCAATATGACTTTGATTTTGAAAGGCTTTATTTTAAAAACATTTTTAAAATAACTGCATTTTTTGTTGTATTTTTTATTGCATTCTGGTCAAATCCTGGTTTCTGTGAGTTTTCCTATGCATTATTTGTATTTAAATGTGACTAAAAATTGTACAGGCACTAACATTGAATGATATTCTTATATGTAAAGTATATAATTAATAGATATACGTATTTCTGTAGTTGTATTTGTATGAAAAAGTCTCAGACTATTGTAATAGTTTTCTTGGGACAATATGTACCTGTTTTTTATCCTTATGATGTCTAAAAACTACCTATGTTGCTTAAATTCTTTAAAAATTTACTAGTTACTTTACACAATAGGTAAAAAGGAATGAGGAAATATGAGAAAGCAAATTGAATTTATTTTAAGGACCTAATCATAAATAAAGACAATTCATTTATATAGAGGTTTAGGATTGCAAAGCATTTCACACACATTTTTATGCTTAATCTTCACAAGCCTTTGAGAACAGGACACTTTTTAGTCCCTTTTTATAGCTGAAGTTCAGAGGGATAAGTGACTTGGTGAGTTAGAAAGTTAAAAAAGTTGTTATCCCCAGCCTGTCATCCCATAGCACATGGCATCACCCCAGGTTATCAGGGAGCCACAGGACAGTCAAAAAAAACCAACTAGTTCCTGCTGTGATGGGAGCTCAGAAATACTTTTCTGTGGTTGCTGCCCTACACTTATTTATTCGCCTAGAGTTGCTAGCATAATCCTTGCCTATGGAACTCTACAGGGTGTGAAAGAGCCCAGAATAAGCCAGCTCTAGGTTTTTCCCTTTGACTTAAACACTGGCTCAAGGATAGCTACCTAGTAAAAGGCTCAGTCATCTAGTGTTTGTATTAGGTCAGATATAATGTAGCACTAGAAATGGACAATTTGGAGCCCTCTTGCCCATCTCTCTTGGTTTACTCTTATAAAATTTACCCTTATAAAATGGGAATTACACCACTTTTGAGGGTTGTTAGAATTGCTTAATCATTTTATAAATTACTTTTAAGTTTTTGGATAAAAGCTGTTAAGTAATCTATATAGCTGCATTGCTGGAAAAACTTGCATAATTGATAGGTTTTGTGATTAATCACTGTCAGCCCTCAATGGACACCTACCTTCAGGGTCTTTGAGATGACTAAGTGGTTGAACAAGTTGATTGGGCCTGGATGAATAGGCTCATTCATGCTGACAATGATGGCAGAATTTGCATTCTGCCTTCCTGGATCTCTCTCAGCTCTTCTTGGCCACTTTATGGTGCTACTGTAATCCTCTGTTTCTTGCAAAAGCGGCCTCATTTCTGAAAAGTATAGCACAGATCACCTCAGTTATAGCTCATCCTGGCCCATGGCTCTGTTGGCCCAAAGATGGGTTAGCCTCTTCCAAGTAGAAGGAAAAACTCTGCTTCAGGAGGGAAGCAGTCCTGGAGAACAAGAAGCTGAGTTCACAGGTCCTGATGTGGCTTCTGGTTACATCAGGAGACCGTTAAAGCCTTTAGCTAGCAAAGTGGCGCCCACTGAGAGGTGTACTACCTTTGTTCCTCCTCTCAGGGCTTTAGACTAGAAGTGGTTTTAGGCCTGAGCAGAGTGATGAGGGATGAGCAATTTGGGGATAGGGAATACACACACCTTATGCCTTTCATTTTAACTCTGATAAAGGGAGGTCTTCTATGTGACCTTGGACTGGTTATTTAACTTTTCTGAAGTTTATTTTCTTTGTAAAATGAGAATTGTACAAAATGATCTCTAAGGTGCCTCCTAGCTCTAAATTTATGATCCTTTGTCCTATAATTGATTAGCAGATTAATAGATTTTGCCTATCATAACACTTCGGTCCTCAACCCAATGATTTTTTTTTTTAACTAGTGGTATTGGTAGATCCTCACACATCAAGATAGTATTTATTAAGTCTGACAACATGAAAAATTGTGGTTATGATTACTCTTATTATTAAGTCTGATTGTCAGATGTGATCATTTATGTGCTAAGAACATTCCTGTTGATAGTTACATAAATTATTAGTTTGAGAACTAAAGGGTCAGGATACGAATAGTCCACCAATTTGTCAATGAACATCAATCCAGGTGATGTTTATAGGAATAAATACCTCCCTTTACAGCATTTAGTTTAAGAATAGATGATGATGATAAGCTGAAATTTAAGACTTATTAAACACTTTGCATACATTGTCCCTTTTGATCCTTTCAACAGTCCTGTGAGATAAGCTGTTATCATCTTCATTTTACAGATGAGGAAACCAAGGCCTAGAGAGCTTAAATAATTAACTGTGGTCTCACACCTGATTAAGTGTTGGAGCCAAGATTCCAACTCAGTTCCTTACTGACTGTCCAGAACTGTTTCCATTACACCATGCTGCCCCAAATTTAATTAAGTATCCTTTATCCAGCCAAAATAGTTGAATAATTACTTGTAATTCTCAGAAAGTTCATTTAATTATTAAAATATTTGTGTATTAGCAAACTTGTAGACTATCATCTTTTGTTATTTTTAAATCATAAGTTTTAGATGGTTGCTCTTGTTTACAGATATAAAACAGATGGGCCCAATGGAAAGGAAAAGGAGGCAATCCTTGAGGAAGATGATGACCTTTGGGTCCGAATTCGACATCGGCATATTGCAGTTGTGTTAGAGTATGTGATTACATTTAGCATTTTTATTACAAATACTTGTTAACATTTTTATCTTCAAAAATATTTTAAATAGTAAATGTCTTAGAAATATAAAGTTCTTTTTTTCTCTCTCTCTCTCTCAGAGAAATCCCCAAGCTTATGAAAGAAATTTCATCAACAAAGAAAGCAGCAGAAGGGAAGGTCAGAGAGTATTTTAGTTTATTATTAATAAGAGTGAAGATACTTTTAAAAATCTAATTTTAATGCCATTTAGCCACTGATGAATAGTTTTCTTCATAAAGAACCAAGGTACATTCATCAAATAATTGCAGATAAGCATCTGATACCTCTAAATTCATAAATTAATCAGTTTTAGTAATACTTAGAACCAGAAAAACCTTAAGATTTTTTCATAAAAGAAGACTATTTTAAAAGAACCAACTGAAACAGCTTAATTTAAAATGTTTCCTTTTTCCCTAGACATCTCTTAGTGCTCTTACCCAGCTGATGAAAAAGATGCCCCATTTCCGAAAGCAGATTACTAAGGTAAGTCGTATTGTATACCATAGTAAGAGCATGACAAATGCCATATTAAGTGACCCCAGTTGTTCATTTGGTCTAGTAGTCACCCCTCAGCAGGGCTACCAAAGGATATTTTGTCATTAACTTCCTTGCTCTCCTTCACTACACATTTCTACACCATTGCTCTGCCACATTGGTCAGCATTCCTTTTTCCTCCAGGGGTCTTGCTCTGTCTTTATATTGCTTCCTCCCCTTTTGACCTCCAGATCTGCCTCCTACCTTCTGAAGTAATTTTAGCACTTGATTCATGGACTTTTCTACGTCATCCCCTACAATGGTTCTTAATAACTTTAACACACAAATACAAAAGACCCTTCTAAGACACTGACTGACCTTAGAGTTCTTCAGGCTGTTTAACTCCAGTAACTTTCATCTGCACCCTACTTTAGCCTCCCATTGGGCTATCTATATCTTAGGCTTTATTGTCATTTGGGATTTCACCATTTCTGATATCCTGAACTCTGAAATTCTCCTCTAATCACATAGCTCCTGCCTGTCCACATCTTTTGTCCCAGCATGGATTAGTCATGGCCACAGCTCTACAATCCCTTATCACTCTAATCTTCTACCATTCTCACCCTGCTTAACCTATATTTTAGGTAATTTTAACCTAAAATTTGATTTCTCCACTCTTGTTTCTGGGCTATTGTATGCTACTAATTTCATGAATTTTAAATCTACGCTGTCTGATTTGACTGCTGCTTAGCAAACCTTTTATTACACTCTTATTATTAATAAGAGTGAAGATACTTTTAAAAATCTTATTTTTAATGCCATTTAGCCACTGATGAATAGTTTTCTTCATAAAGAACCAAGGTACATTCATCAAATAATTGCAGATAAGCATCTGATACCTCTAAATTCATAAATTAATCAGTTTTAGTAATACTTAGAACCAGAAAAACCTTAAGATTTTTTCATGAAAGAAGTAAATTCTTACTCATCTTACCATGAATACATTATATGAATCCACACCAAAGGTTGTCTCAAAACTCCATTTCCAGGTCTTGAAATTATAAAATTTAAAATTAATTAGGATTTCACTTAGTACATCATCTAAGGCTCCTGATTTCCAGTCTTCTCCACTGAGAAACTTCTGGATTTCTAATAATGTCTCTTTTTTAAGGATAACTTCAGCATCATAATGCATATCTCCTCTGTCCTCACTGGGCTGAATAAAAGTAAAAAAAAAAAAGTGAAAAAAATTTAAGATGTGCTATTTCATCAACAATTTTATATTAGAATATCAGTCAATAAAAAACATTTGGAAGATATATTGTCATGTCACTTATAAATTAATCCCAGAATATTTACAGGTCTTATTTTATAACAGAGCACATCTAGAGGTAACATTTTCCTGTGAACAGCAAGAGATAGAAAGAGAAATTCCATTTAAAGTTACTGTAGACATTATAAAATATTTAGGAATCTACCTGCCAAAACAAACCCAGGAACTAACTATATGAACATAATTACAAAACACTTTTCACACAAATAAAGTCAGATCTAAATAATTGGAAAAACATCTGTTGCTCATGGGTAGGCCAAGCTAATATAATAAAAATGACAATTCTTCCTAAGTTCATTTACTTATTCAGTGCCTTACCAATCAAACTACCAAAAAGTTATTTTATAGCGCTAGAAAAAGTAACAAGATTCATATGGAAGAACAAAAGGTCCAGAATATCAAGTGAACTAATGAAAAGAAATGCAGGGGAAGGTGGCCTAGCCACTCCAGATCTTAAATTGTATTATAAAGCAGCAATCATCAAAACTACTTAGTGCTGGCTAAGAAATAGAGTGGTGGATCAGTGAATAGGTTAGGTACACAAGACGCAGTAGTCAATGATTATAGTAACCTACTGTTTGACAAACCCAAAGACCCCAGCTTCTGGAATAAGAATTCACTATTTGACAAAAACTGCTGGGAAAATTGGAAAAGTGTATGGCACAAACTAGGCATACACCAAAATCTTACACCCTATACCAAAATAAAGTCAAAATGGGTGCACAATTTAGATATAAAGGCTGATACTATAAGCGACTAGGAGAGCAAGGAATAGTTTACCTGTCAGATTTATAGAGAACAGAAGAATTTATGACCAAACAAGAGTTAGAAAACGTTATGAAATACAAAATGGATAATTCTGATTACATTAAATTGAAAAGTTTTTGCACAAAGCCAATGCAACCACGATTAGAAGGGAAGCAGAAAACTGGGAAAGAATTTTTACAACCAGTGTCTCAGATAAAGGCCTTGTTTCTAAAATATATAGAGAACTAAGTCAAATTTATAAGAATACAAGTCATTCCCCAGTTGATAAATGGTCAAAGGATATTAACAGGCAGTTTTCAGATGAAGAAATTAAAGCTGTCTATAGGCATATGAAAAAATGCTCCAAATCACTATTGAGAGAAATACGAATCCAAACAACTCTTGAGGTACTGCATCACACCTATCAGATTGGCTAACATGACAAAACAGGAAAATGATAAATGTTGGAGATGTAGGAAAATTGGAACATTAATGCATTGTTAGTGGAGTTGTGAACTGATCCAACCATTTTGGAGAGCAATTTGGAACTATGCCCAAAGGGCTATAAAAATGTGCACACCCTTTGACCCAGCAATACTTTTCTAGGGCTGTATCCCAAAGAGATCATAAAAACGGGAAAAAGACCCACATGTACAAAAACATTTATAGCAGCTCTTTCTGTAACGGTAAAGAATTGGAAATTAAGGGGATGCCTATCAGTTAGGGAATGGCTGAACAAGTTGCGATGTGTGAATGTAATGGAATACTATTGTGCTATAAGAAATGATGAACACTCTGACTTCAGAAAAACCTGGAAAGACTTGTATGGACTGATGCTGAGTCAAGGTTTGTTTCTTCTATTTTTATAGCAAGTGGTACATCTTAATTTGGCGGAAGATTGCATGAATAAATTCAAGCCAAACATAGAAAAGCTGTGTAAGACGGAACAGGTATGTCTGAGTTCTCACTAGACTTCAAGACTGTTTCATCTTTTAAATTCATGCCTATCTCTTTGGTGGACACAGAGAGTAGATGTGGCTGGGTGCCAGGAGGCCTCTTCATCCAAAGCCTGCTATTACAGTTAAAATTAATTGGGGATGACTTTGTAATTGTATTATTATTCTTGGTATTGCTTTGTAACAGGTCTCTTTTATTAGAGATAACCTGCCTCTTGGGCTCAAGTTTTAATATTGCATTCTGCCATGTTTCATTTGCTTTGTTTGTTATTATTCCTTTATTATTAGTCTGTCTTTTTGACTATGGTTGCATTTTTAAGAGGCAGCTTATAGGCAGTACCAAGTTTTTTAAAAAGATAATACTCTATTTAAAACAAAATTTAAGAGCATTTACTTTACAGCAATTATACCATTACAATTTTGCCAATATTTATTGATAGAATTCTTAGTTATAGAAATGAATTTTGGTGACAGATCAGTGACATTTTGTTTTAATCAAGGACCTGGCTCTTGGAACTGATGCAGATGGACAGAAGGTGAAGGATTCTATGCGAGTACTTCTTCCAGTTTTACTCAACAAAAATCATGACAACTATGATAAAATCAGAGCTATCCTACTTTACATCTTCAGTATTAATGGTATTGAAAGCTTCATTTAATTTTCCAGTTGTCTTATGTAATGTTTAAATCCAAAGTGCAAACAGTAATTTAATGCATGTTAGATGTAAAGGTTAGAAGGTCTCAAAGAGGTTGTTAATACATGGTTTACTATTGGCCATCAGAGGAGCTTAGAAAACTCAAAAGGCAAGTGAAGAAACAGCATGATATAATGTAAAAGCACTAGTTTTGGAATTGGTAAACTGGAAAGAAATTTTAAAAATGAGAGATTACCAAATAAATAAAGAATAAAAATTAAGATTAAACTGGAAAAAAATGTAATTTTGAGGGTTTGAAGAATCATTTCATTAAAAAGTCTAGTGTTTCATGGTCAAGAAGCACTTTAGTTCACATTTTACTCTCGTTTTGTTTTTTGAGCCTAGTCTCTCTGTCTTGCCCAGACTGGAAGCACAACAGCCACTCATAGGCCCAGCTCCACTGCTGATTGTCACAGAAGCTGCTGGGGGCTCACTGGGGTACTGAACTTACTGTGGACATCCTCACAGTGTGAGCGCAGCTGCAGCTCAGAACTCCAGGGCTCAAGTGATCCACCAGCCTTGGCCTCATCGGCAACAGGGATGATAGGCGAGGCCCGCCACACCTGGCTTACTAGTTAATGTTGTAGGACAGAGAAATTTGCAGTAGGATGTAGGACATAACTCAATCCAACAAATATTTGTTGAGCATCTCAGATGTTCCAGAATATTGCTGGATATTGTGATGGGGGGGGATAGAAACATTAGTAAGACCCAGATCTTCCCTCAAGGAGCTTTCAGTCTAGTAGAGGAGGCAAGTTACAAGATCCAGTGGGCTATGGGGTTTTAGAAGAGGGAAAGAGTTAGTTTATTTACGGGAAATTTAATAAAGCCTCCATAAAAGAGGTGGAATTTAAGCTGGGACTTGGAGATTGACTAGATTTTTGTAGGAAGGATGTTGCGGGGGAGGTGCAGTCTAGGTGAAGAGACAATAAGGTGACACAAAGTCCCTTTGAACTCTAGATCAATGATCCTGTAAATAAACTTGTTGAACACCTCTTGTGTGCAGAACACTGTTAGGCAATGAAGGAGACGCAAAATTTGGATAAAGCATGAGTCCTGTTTTTGTGGAGTCAGTAATCCGGTAGGAGCATGTTCATATGGCACATACACAAGGAACTATAACATAAAATAAGATAGAAATACATTAAAGTAGTGTAAAACGAAGTGTTGTCTGAAGTACAAAGGAAGGACAGTTATAACTAACGAGGGTAACAAAGGGTTTCATGGAAGAGTTGTTCCTTAAAGGAGAGTTAGGAATTCAGCAGGGGACAAGAGAACTTTCAAGCACAGGGACCATCATGAGCAAAAGATGAAGGATTTATTATGAGAAAAGGGAGGCATTTGGATGTAGTGGAGGTTGTGTGATGGGAAGTAAAGCTAGAAAGGAAGAGAGGTGCCAGATTGTGGAGGGCCTTTAATACCAGACTAGGGAGTTTCAAATTTACTTGGGAAGGCAATGAGGACCCATTGAAGATTTTTGAGAAGAGTAGTGGGGTGACATCAGTCAATCATGTATTTATTAGGGACTTACTATGTGTGTATGTGCCAGGTACTCTG
>NW_020951391.1:3074110-3108464 GCF_900497805.2 Vombatus ursinus | reverse complement strand
GATAAAATATGTATGATTATACAACAACAAATATAAAGAGAATAAATATAAGTACCTGTTAGTTCAATACAGGGTAATTTGAGAGGGAGGGCACTGTAAGTTGTGGAGATCAGGAAAGGTTTCATGTAGAAAGTGGTACTTGAGCTTCACCTTGAAGGAAGAGAAGGATTTGATGAGGCCTAGATGAGGAGAAACCACATCCCAGGTCTGTGCAAAGGCAGGCAAATGAGAGATGGAGTGTCTTGTGTGAGGAACAAAGAGAAGGTCAGTTTGACCAGCTTGTAAAGTACAGGATGGGAGCAAGGTATAGCGAGGTTGGAAAAACATTAGGGCAAAGTACAAAGGACTTTAAAAGTGAATTGATTCTCAAAGAAATAGGAAGCCACTGGAGTTTATTGAATAAGTGACCCTGGCAAATCATACAACAATTTCAATGCTCAGGTAACTCTCTGTAACAATGAGTTGCAGAACTATTGTTGATCTGCATTGTAGGGGGGTGTTACAAAGGTGAAATAGATGGGACTTGACAAGAGATTGGATGTAAGGGGTGTATGTCAAAGAGATTGTGAGCCTTGCTAACTGAGAGGCTGGTGGTACCCTCAACAGTAATAGGGAAGTGAGGAAGAGGGAGAATTTGGGGTAAAAAAAGTTCTGAGTTCAGTTTTAGACATTTTGAGTTCAAGACCCAGTTCGAGATACCCAGTAGGGAGTTGGAAATGGGAGCCTTGAGGTCGTCAGAGAGGTTAGGGTTGGATAAGTAGATTTAAGAATCGTCAAGCATAGAGACAGTAATTGAATCCATGGATGCTAATGAGATCACCAGGAGAAATAGTAGAGAGGGAGAAGAGAAGAGGGCCCAGGTCAGAAACCTGAGGGACACCTTTAGTTAGAGGACATGAGCTGGAAGAAGATCTAGCAAAGGAGACTGAGAAAGGTGCAGTCATGATCAGAGGGAAGATAAGAGGCTGTTCTCCTTAAGGAGTTAGGATGAGCTAGCAAAGGAGACAGAAGAAGGCTGGAGAGAGGTGGGAGAACTAGGAGAGTGTCAAGTCTCAGAAGTTAGAATCTGAAAGTGTATTCATAAGCAGAAAGTGGTCATCAATATAAGGGTAGCAGTGAGATCAGGAAATATTAGTCTTGGAATAAGACCATTGGATTTGACATTAGGTCATTGGTGACCTTCAGAAGCATATCTTAAGTGGGGCAAGGAGTGGAAGAACTGGAAGCATCAGGTACTCCTAGTTTGAGGTTTTGTTTGTTTTTAAAGTTTGGTAATGAAGGGGATGAGAGAGAAAGGGTTAGTTGGGTGAGCTAGAAAGGTAAGGAGGATACTTTTTTTTAGAATTTGAAAGACCTCAACATGTTTGTAGGTAGATAAAAAGGAATAATTGGAAATTAGACTTCATTCATAATTTTCTTTTCTGCAAGGAACTACACAAGAAAATTTGGACAAATTGGTCCAGAATGTAAAGATAGAAAATGACAGTGACATGATCTGTAACTGGAGTTACCTGGGTGTTCCTATTGTCCCTCAAGTAAGAAATAGTACATTTTATATATATTGTGCATGTATGTACTAAATATGTACTGTTTGTTTTAATCTGTTACGTGTTCTGATGGTTAACATAATTCTTAAACTTGGTCACTTGGTTATTTTCCCCTAATTTTTACAGTAATTGTAATTTCCCAGGGGGTTTATGATGTATGGCTTTTGTTGTTATTTTATATTTTTTGTTATCCTTTTAATATTTGTTCACAGAAGCTATCTTTCTAATGATATGTTTATTGACTGGTTCTGAAATTGAGTCTCTGCTTTTTTTTCTTTAGAGATTCAAATTTTTATAAACAACATAGTGGGTTGTTTAGTAAATCTGCACTCTTTCCATCAAAATCCACTGCACTTTATCTTAGATAAACATTTACTGAATGAAGCATTGTCTCTGTTTTGCAGTTGGAAACACTAAAGCCCACAGAAGTGGAGTGGCTGCCAGGCAAGGCTCACTTACATGCATGGGACTTCAGCCTGGGCCCCCGATTTCTAGATACTATTCATCCTACTCTGTCAGGCAGAGGGGCCCTGGGGACTGTGCCCATTGCTCTAGTGAGGAAAAAATACCTATGAGACCAGGCAAGGCAGAGATTGCATACCTGGATGGCTGATGCTGGGCAGTCTTTCTGACAAACTTTATCAGAGGCTTTTACAAGCCCAGGGATTCTCCTACCTACTCTGTCAGGGTAATTGGAGGTGTCATGGCAGGGAGTGTCATTTAAAGAATATTAGATTTGGAGTCAGAATGTCTAAGTGTGAATCCTGGTGTTTATACTTTGAAATTAAGCAAATTTCTTCTCTGGGGTCATTTTCCTCATCTATAAAATGAGAGAGAGTAAATGATATCTAAGTTCCCTTTCAGCTTCAAAGTCCTAGGACACTTTAAATGAATGACAGAAGCAAGTGTTCTGTTTTGTAAGTTTTGTAAGACTTTCAACATTAAAGCACAAAATATGTGGTTATAGTGGAAAAGGAACTGGCTTTGGAGAATTTGGCTTCCAGCACTACCAACTAGCTTTTGGCTTGGAACCAGTCACTTAATTTCTCTGGGCCTCAATTTCCTTATTTATAATATTGGGCTGAGATTAATGTCTACATAAGAAGCAGCCAAGAACAGTTGGAAAAGCCCTGGTCAGAAAGCCCAAGCTATATTCCCAGCTCTGTCACTGGTTAACAGCATAACTCTGGGTGAATTACTTAATGTCCCAGAACCTCAGGTCTTTTCATCTATAAAGTGAGCCACAGAGAGCAGATGGAGCTGGAAAAGCCAGATCTCAGAGGCCATAGTCCAGCCCCCTTGTTTTTCATTGGAGGAAATTAAGATCTCTGGAGTTGAAGTGAGATACCTGTTCTGCCTCCTTTACAGAATCACTGAATCTTGGAGTTAAAGGAAGTCAGGTAGTCCAGCCTTTTCATTCCACAAATGAGGAAACAGAACCCCAGAGGCAAGTTGCCTGCTCAAAGTCAAACACAGTTAATTAGATCTTCAACAAAGATTTTCTGGTTAATCTTAAATTAGCCTGAAAATTTTCTTACTTATAAAATCTTGTTAATCAAGTGTTGTAGATAATATACCCCTTCTGTTTTGAAATACTATTAGTAACCCTCAAGCGTAGATCCTATTTAAAGGAATGCAGGCCATCACTAGCCCTCAGAGCACAACACATCATGATCAAAATATAGCCTAAAAGATACAGTGTGTAGCATTAGTGTGACTTAACCCCAGGCTGTTTCCTACAGTATTCATATAAACTGAATAAATAATTGAGAGTGAAATATGAATTGTCAACTGCCTTGAATTGGGATTAGTGTATTATCCCAAGAATGATATCTTATAGCAATAATGGCAGAAACTAAAAGAAGTTATCCATTATTCCTGCTTTAAGAAGAATTTGAAATGTTCTGTAAGCTGTAATTAATCACATTAGGAACAGGATGATTCCTTCTGACATCCCATTGTATTCTGAAGTAGTGGTTGTGAGAATAGTGTTTGCATGTGTATTTTTTATACAAATTCAACTTAGTATTTGAGTATCAAATGCTTTGTATAAGCTTTAAACAGGATATGGCAGCTAGGTGACACAATGAATGTGGCTTGAGGCTTGGAGTCAGGAAGACCTGAATTCAAATCTGGCTTCAGACACTTACTAGCTATGTCATTTAAGTCACTTAACCTCTGTTGGCTTCAATTTTCCCATCTGTAGATTGGGGATAATAATAGCTCCTACCACCCAGTGTTGTTGTGAGGATCAAATGACATAGTAATAGTAAAACACAGCGCAATGCCTGACACTTAATAAAAGTTTATTGAATGAATTATATACAATTATAAGATAGAATTGCAACACAGTATCTGCTGCAAATTAACATATTCATTTTGGAAAGATAGATCAGGAGAGTATCACTCAAAATTCCTGAGATTTAAAATTTTCTCCTTTTTCTACTAGTCTCAACAGGGCAAACCATTGAGAAAGGATCGCTCTGGAGAAGAAACCTTTCAGCTCTCTCGATGGACACCTCTTATCAAAGATGTGATGGAGGTAATATAACAAGTCCTTTCACTTGGAAGTGCCCTTCTGTGGGTCACACTTAGTCCTCTTTATGTTTATTGTCAGCATGATGCTGTAGGCTAGGCCTGACCCAGGCCAGTCTTGTGGTTCAGGTTTGGAACTGAAGCAAAATAAGAAACATATAGACCATCTAACGGTGTAGAAAAGCATGAAAAGGACATTCAGCACTGATTCAGATAGAAATGTATCTGGTCAGCAGAGTATGTGGGGTCAGATGGATGTGGTGACTCCCATGGAAGTGAAATCTCTGACAAGTCTGAGTGGCACCCAGGCTTCCTTGGCCGTCCTTTTTATGTCCTAGGCAACCAGGAAGCCACTTTCATGGCTTGAGCTTTAGCCCTGTCAGCCAGTCGAGTCTTTAGAGACAGGTCTGCTACCTTTTAGGGGAAAAACTAGCCCAGCCTCTATGACAGAAACCCTACTAGATATTGCTTCTACATACAAAGGCGTAACTCAGACCCTAGAAATTTCTGCAGTTCTCGAGGGAGTCATTCTTGCCCAGGTATAGGGCAAGTATATTTTGGGAATTGAAGGAGGCCTCCTTAGAAATGGTTGGGGTTTTTTGTTGTTGTTGTTTATTTTTTGGAGACCTGTGGTATAAATTTATGCCATTATCTGAAAAAAAAACCTTTTATATATTAATGGAAAATAATGTATCAAATTTAAAGCTATTTAATTTGGTGTTTAAAATATTCATTGTAATTTTGAACTTTTAGAGAGAAAGGTGCCTGGATATATGTTCTCCAACTCTATTTTCCCATGGAAAATGTTCCCCAGTAGAACCCTGACTATTATGTAAGATTTAAATCTGTATGTAAATATGAGCTACTAGGAACCTGGTCCCCTCAGACATCTCTGCTCAGTAATCAAAGATCTGATAATAGCAGACACTCCTCCACCTAAGAATATTTCCCCAGGAAAATTCAGCTTCCAAAAGATACATGGTACCTTTAGTAAGGTCATAGTCCTATTCTTGATGATTGATCATGTGTTGCTAGTGATAGAAACTAGCTTCTTCCCCTCAGATCTATGTAGCTGGTAAATAGTGACACTCTGTTAGTACGATTAGGAGAAGAAATATAGATTTGGGAGTTGGTGGCATAGAGATGATAAGTGGATAACATTGTTAAGTGAGAAAGTGTAGAGAAAGGAGAAGAGGGCTGAGGACTCACAGAAGCCATGAGAGGGGAGAGGGTCAGGCAAGAATGGGTGATCATTGGCATTAAATCCTACAGAGAGGTAAACTGTCTTGTGTGGTGGGAGGTCATTGTGATTTTGTTAGAAGTAATTTCAGTTGAGAAGGAAGAACCAAGTCAAATTTCAAGGGTTTAAATATGGGAAGAGTTCAGGATTTAGAGTCAGAAGACTTGGGTTTGAATCCCGGCTCTCCTACTTACTACAAGAAGGCCTTTGGCAAGCCCCTTAATCTCTTTGGGCCTCAGTTTCCTCTTCTACGAAAAAAATCAGTGGTTGAATTAGATGACTTTTAAGGTCCTTCCAACTATAAGTCTATTATACTATGAATTCATGGGTGGTAAGTGATGACAGCAACTATAGCTTTAAATTTCTAGAAACTGTGGTGAAGAGGGAAAAGAAAGAGAATGATAACCTGAGGGGATGGCAATCAAAAGTTTTGGTTGTTGTTGGGTTTCTGTTTTGTCTTTAACACAAAAAGCCATGGGCAGAAGGGTTGAAGCCAGGCAGAGGAAAAAGGTAAAGGAGAAGTTGCAGCGAGGGGCAGGAAGGAAAGATAAGTTTTCACACAGGGTGGTCCCAGAAAAGGAAAGGAATCAGATCAAAGACCTGACTGGAGGAGTTAGATTAAACAAGGAGGAGGGGCCACTTGCTCTTGGAGTTCCACTGCATATGAGGGAAAGAAGATAAAAAAAAATAGATAAAAATAAAGTTTTTGAGGTGTGATTGGGGAAGGTTTGAAGGAGTTCATTTTGGATGGCCTTGAACTTTCTTGTCAAGTAGGAGGCAGAATCGTCTAATAAGAGAGAAGTTGGGGGTAGCGAGGTGACACAGTGAATAGAGCTCTGGCTTTGGAGTCAGGAGGACCTGAGTTCAAATCCAGCCTCAGCCACTTAACACTTACTAGCTGTGTGACCTTGGCAAGTTACTTGACCCTAATTGCCTCACCAAAAAAAAAGAGAGAGAGAGAGAAGTTGGGGATTTGAGGAGAGAGATATATAATAACCACAGATAAATAAGAAAGTCAGTAAAAGATGATGCACTTAATCCTGTAAAATGTCCATGCTGAGCTCACTCATTTCTCTTGCTCTTTACCTCAAAACCTCTGTGACTTTACCCAGTTTCTTTGCATTCCCTCTGAGTCTCAGAAGATGAACTGTCATTTTCCCTCACCAGCGCCTTCTGCTTATTCTCTCTATTCCCTTCTGTCTCATTTGGTACCTCATTCACAGAATTTCAGGGGTTGGGATTTCAGAAATCATCCAGTCCATCTTCTGCCTTAATATAAATCTCTTGACATCTCTAATATCTAGTGATGGGGTAGGGAGAGTGGGGAGGGAGAGAGCTCATTACTTCATAAGACAGCACATCATACTTTTGGATAATTGTTGGAAAGTTTTTCCTTGTGTGCATCCAAAATCCACACACTTCTGCAGCTTTGATCCATTGCTCAAACTTCTGCTCTCTGGGGCCTGCCCAAAACCAATCTCATTCCTCTTCATGTGACAACCTTTCAAATATTGGGCCAGCTTTAGTGTTTCTGCTACGTCTTTGCTTCTCCAGGCTAAGCACTCCAGATTCTTTCAGCCAATCCTTTTACAGTATTGTCTACCAGTTTTCTCACCATCCCCTTTGCCTTTAATGTTTATCAACCTCTTGGCCCAGCTGAGGCACACCTAGAATCACTTCATGGTGAGTTTATAAAACCAGTTGTGCTCCACAGTGATATTTGTAACAATAGGATTGTTTCTGAAGGGAAATATGAGAGCTTGTTTGAAATTCTTAATGATATTAACTTTTTTCTCCACAGGATGCCATTGATAACAGGCTAGAGTCAAAGGAATGGCCATGTTGTTCTCAGTGCCCTGCAGTGTGGAATGGCTCAGGAGCTGTGAGGTAAACAGACTGTGCAGATGCAGAAGCAAAAAGGAAATGTCCAAAAATGCACTTTAAAAGAACTCTGATGATTTAGGGTCCTGTTGCATTAGGCCACTTTTTAATATGCAGTATTCCTTTAAAAGGAACCACTACAAATAATGTTCAAATGGATCATTTTCAGTAATCTAAAATTTTATTTGATGAAAAATTTTTTAGCTGTTTTGTTTTGAGGAACTTAACTCTCAATCAGAGAGTATAAGCCCTGCCTTCTGTGAGGTTGCTTTCCAGTGTGTCATTGGTTATAGAAAAATCATTTTTAAAAATGAAAAGTGATTGTTACCATGTACATTATCTGCTTTTTCTTATAAAGTAACGACCATGGTGATATGTTTTTTGCTTCTTTTGTATAAAAACAAAGTTGAATTCAGTTTCTTGTTTGTCCTTTTCAGAATCTGTTTCTGCTCTTTATTTTCCTCCCCCAGTACTTTAGGGTGGCAGGTAGAATTAGCATTATGATATTAAAGATTAGATCCCCAAATTGGAAAAAATTGATCACAAAGCATTGTTATTAGAAATGACCTTAGAAGCTCTTTTATCCAACCTCCTTTCCAATTCAATAATCTCTTCTATAAATCCAGTCCCTTCTACGTCATTATCTTAAGATCAGTAAGGGATAAATCCACCCCCATCTTGAAAGCCTTGAAAAATGTATTGTTGAAAATAGCCAGCTAGCTTTCATGTAGTGCTTTAAAGTCTGCAAAGTGCTTCACAGATGTTTTACTATTTGATGCTCATAACAACAGCTCTGTGAGGTAGGTGCTATTTTATACCCTCATTTTACAGATGAGGTTTAGGCCATCTGCCGAGACAGTTTACTGGGTTGTGGCCATGACAACAGGCCTCAGATCCATGGGTGAGTTAGGGTATGTCTGTCCCAAGCATGTGAAGACATCCCCTGGTAGAATGGGCAGATGAGAGCAGTTTGTTTCAATGACTATGGAGATGGCTTAAGCAGGTGCTGTGGAGCAGTTAGAGCTTGGTCAGACATAAAAGACGCCAAGGTCATCCACTGCATCCTGGGCCATCACCAACTGTTTGACTTTTGTTTTGCCACTGGACTTTGATGACTCTGGCAGAGAGAGTAAGGCTGATGACTTTGTGCAACTCTGCCTCACTTAAATCCAATTCATGTGCAAGTCAAGACATCACTACGTGGTGTCATTGCTTCTCTTTGAAAACGAAGGACAAAGGAAAACAACAGTTCATGAGGGAACTGAAACTGAGACTTGCCCAGAGTCTCACTGCTAGTTATTGTCTGAAATTGGATTAGAACTCAGGCCTTCAAGTCCAATACGTCATCCACTTCACCACCTAGCTGCCAGTTTAAAATTTATATGATGCTTTCCTCCTAAGGAAACCCAACAAAAAGGAATGAATGAAAGAGAAAGGCTTTATTAAATATTTACTATATGCTAGGCATCATGCTAAGTCCTGGGGATACAAATAGAAATGGGAGACAGTCCCCACTTTTAAGGGTCCCATGTTTTTATGTGTACATAGGAAGGTACACAGCTGCAGAGTGAATGGCAAGGCCTGAAGGTCCTTAGGGCTTACCCTCTGCCCTGTCACTACACCCTAAAGATAGCCAGGTCTCACCATCTGCCTTATGACTGTGCCCTCCAGACCATTACCACTAAATTAGTTATCCCTCATAGGTTAAAGTTGTCTGGTTTTATAGGCAAAAGATCTGAGGCACACAGAGATTTAAGTAAGTTGTTCAAACTGAGAGGGACAAAGATGAAACTTTCTGAGTCATAGAATCCAAGATTTAGAAAAATCGTCAGAATCCACCCATTATCCAGCCTATACCCTCAACAGTCCCCTGGTCCCTTTTTTTTTTTTTAAGGCAATTGGGGTTAAGTGACTTGCCCAGGGTCACACAACTAGTAACTGTCAGGTGTTTAGTCTGAGCCCAGATTTGAACTCAGGTCCTCCTGACTTCAGGGCCAGTGCTTTATCCACTGCGCCACCTAGCTGCCCCCCCCCCCCCCCCCGGCCTCTTCTTAAAGCCTTCATGTACAGGAAAACTTGCCATCACTTTTCCGCATTTGGGGATAGCTCTAATTTTTAGGAAATTGCTGAAAACTCCCTTTCTGAGAATTCTGTTAATTGTTTACATTTTGCTTTTTAGGACCAAATAGAGTAAGTCTCCTCTTTCTTCCATAGGACAGCCCCTTTAAGACTAGATGGTAATTATCCTGTCCCAACTCCAGGCTAAAGATCCCAGGTCCTTTAACCGATAGTGATATGGCACAGTCTGCAATCCCTTTGTTAGATTGTTTTCTGTCCTGTATACAAACTCCACTGTATCAATGTCCTTCCTAAAATGTAGCTCCCAGAGCTAAAAACAACATTCTGAATGCCTGACGCAGGCAGAGCACCACAAGCCATGGCCTCCCTTCTTCTGGGCAGTGCTCCCTTCTTAATGCAGCCTGCTAGAGCTCACTCTTTTTTCACACTAAGCAGATAGTCCATTAAACGTCTGAGATATTTGCCACAGAAAGTGTCATCTGACTGCCTTCCTTCCTCTTTTCTTGTAAGTTGATTTGTTTTTTTAGCTCAAGTGCAGTATTTTGTATTTATTCCTATTAAATTTCATCTTATTAAACTCGACCTATCCTTGTAGCCTGGCACGATATTGGATCCAAACCGTTACCCAGTGTGTGCTCTCTCCTTCCCGGCTTCCTGCCGTCTGCACATTTTATAAGCGTCATATCTAGGCCTTTGTTGTTAGATGAGGAGATGTGAGTTCTAGTGACCTAGAAAAAACTGTAGCTTTAATTCCTCATCTTTCTAAGTAGGTTATCTATAACACACTTATTTTCGACAAAATAATGGATAATTGGTATAATATGTGAGTGTATACTAGGCCTTGAAATGTGTAAAGCAGAATAGCTTTGGAACTACAATACAGCTTTGTTTTTTCTTTTAGCGCTCGTCAGAAACCCAGAACTAATTACTTAGAAGATCGAAAGAATGGCTCAAAGCTGATTGTCTTTGTGATAGGAGGAATTACATATTCTGAGATGCGCTGTGCTTATGAAGTTTCTCAGGCACACAAATCTTGTGAAGTTTTTATTGGTGAGACTTTTTTCTTTTAAGTGAGTTACTATTATAGAAAAACAGAAATTGGTTTGAAATGTATCTTGTTTGGGACACTTAGTGAAATCCTGGCTGTGGATTTTCTTGAATTGTAGGTAGTTGATAGGATCATTGATTAAGAGTTGGAAGGGTCTTTGGAGGCCATCAAGTCCAGCCAACTCATAGTGAGGATTAGAAACTGAGGCACAGAGATATTAAGTGCTTTGCCCACAGTAACACAGTTAATGTCTGAGTCAGGATTTGAACTTAGTCCTGACTTCAGGTCTAGCACTGGATCCACTACTCCACCTAAGTGCCAGTTTCTCCTGTTTTTGACCTTGAAAACATTCCAGGTTTGGTTTTGTCTTTTTCCATTGACTGTGTATCCATTTTATTATCCATGATAGTAAGAAGTCATTTTGGCCACATAAGCAAATTGTTATCCAGCAAATCATGGAATTGATGCTACATACTTTGGAAATCTTATTTGAGGCTGTGGACCTACTACTGATATAAATTGAGTAAAATTTGGTTTAAGTAATTTAACTGAGTACCCCTCCGAAAAGAAGTAATGGAATAGTAGGGAAGCCTCACTGCCTTCTGTGTTAGGCTAGGCTTCACCATACTGACAGATCTTGGGGTACATGCTCTGTACTGCAGTGCACAGATGAGACAGTTGTGGTAGTGACTGAATCCCATTGCCCCCACAAAATGATTTTCAGGCCTGGCCCTCCAACGTTGAGGTCCTTTGTTCTGTTAGGACATGACTGTCAGTCAGGACAGTCTTTGCTCTTCAGGAAATAGTACCACATGGAATGAGATAGTCCACGACCCAGGAGGGGGCAACATTTACATTGATGATTATTAGCAATCCTTGGAAGAAAGATGATTTTTTTTTTTTTTACATTACGATAGAGGCAAATTTAGAAGGGTAGGATATAGAGAATTTATAATTGTTAAATTATCCAGGATTCTTTTGGGCCTGAGATAGAAGTCTCAGAATAACTTTGAAAAGGCAGCTGAAAGGATAACTGCTGGTTTCTTAAAGATGATTCCTTTTTTTTCTCACCAGGATCTACTCATATTTTGACACCCAGAAAGCTGTTGGACGATATAAAGATGTTGAGCAAACCCAAGGATAAAGTCTCTTTTATGAAGGACGAATGAAATTTTATGCTTGAGGAATCTTATATACACTTTCAACTAAAATGTACTAAGGAAACATTGCTGTCATATAATTTAAATTATGTACATATATGTATTCAGTAACTTTCCAATACTGTTTCTTAGGGGCTTTTAAAATAATTTAAATATTGCTGCTCTTTAGATGTAGAGATCAGATAAGGTGTAGAAATGCTTTCTGAAATGGAAAACTTTTCACCCTTGAAATAATGTTGGACTTGACAGTGAATTTTCACAACCACCTGTGTATATGCTAATGACTTGATAAGAGTAATCTATGCTGAAACTTAGTTTTTGAAAGGAAAGGAATAAGATTTTAAAAGGCCTAGATAATAAGAAGTTGGAGAGGTTATGCTGTAAATTTGTGTGGTAATATGATTTCCTGTAAATGCAGTTTTCTTATTTGACAAAAATTTGGAGTAAAATTAATCAGTGAAATCAGCTTGTCGAAAAAAATCTCATAGTTGTCTGGAAAATACTGAGGTTAATAAGTTGTACACAATTTTGAAATCGTGTGTTTAAGTTAGAAAGGGAAGAGGAAAATAATCATGGAAAGAGATAATAAAATAAACCTTTACTTTGAAATATGGTATCTTTGTGTATCAATTACTTTTGGATTAAAATTGGGTTAACTACATTATCATTTGTCTCTTAAAGCTAATTGACTAAAAATGAAATTCTCTAAAAACTTAAAAACGTTCAAGTTTGTACACAAGTATATTGTCCTAAGTAGGTTATTTATAACACAGTTATTTGATCTGCTTACTATTCTGCAGAGACTAATATCAGTGCTAGCATCAAGAGTAACTTTATAGAAAAAAGTGTCTGTGCTAAAGAAAACATGTTATTTTCTCAAATATCTCACTATTTACTTTGTGACTATCCTAATCTCTAACCAACTTAGAAAATTAAAGAACAAACCAGCAATTTGCTCAATAGAAAAACCCTTTTGATGTTTATAGCTATCTCCTTAAACTCTTTTATTTATGTCAACAGTTTCTCCTAATTTTCATTTTCTTCTGCATATCATTTTAAAGATTTCTACCCATTGTCTCAAATTTACTTATTCTTTAGCAGTTGACTGAATGAAATAAAAATGTTGAGTATTTCCTAAACTTTAAAAAATAAAGTCCTTATTACCTCATTCACTGCATTTGGTAGTTTTCAGTTCTCTCCTAGAACAGAAAAGTAGCCATAACTTAACCTTCTGTATTGTCCACTTACAATTTTTGATAGTAAAATTTGGTGTGAGTTGTCTGAATTTCTGTTGCATGGGGAAGGAAATGTTGTCAAGAAAATCTAACCATCATTTGCAAAGACTTGATATTCCACATTATTTTCTCAAATATCTCACTATTTACTTTGGGAAGGAAGGAAGGATGGGAGAAAAGAAGAAAGGAAGGAAGGAAAGAGGGAGGGAGGGAAGATGTCTCTTCCTTGTAGGCAGGAAGGTCCCCAACAAGTAGAAAGACAGCCTAGGAGACAGGTTCAGCATAGAAAGGCATCTCTCAGGCCTTTTGCAAGCAAGAAGAGGGAGGAGTAGAGACAAGGTATGCTTTTTTCAGCCCAACAGGTTTCTGAGGTTGGCTTTGCACTCGGGTCTTCCCGACTCCACATCTAGCACTGTCCACAGCGCCACCTAGTACTAGTCTGCTGTCATTACTTCATGAGGCAACCCATCCTATTATCAGAAAATTCTCATTTTTCCTTGTGACATTCCTCCAAATATTTAAAGAAAATTGTTTATGTTCCCCAACCCTCATATCGCATAAGTATGTTTTCCAGGTTAAGTATTTCCATTTTCCCAAACTCTTGCATCACAAAAATTTGAATCCTGGTCAGCGTCCTCTGGACATACTCTAGCTTGACAGTGCCCCTCCTTAAATTTGGCATGTGCAGAACTGACCAGTATTCCAGTGTGGTCTGGATGGGGAAGAGTACAATAGAACCATGACTGTACAGTGAGGCACCGGGGTGGCACAGTGGATAAAGCAGAGGGCCTGGCGTCAGGACAGGCCTGAGTTCAAATCTAGCCTCAAACACTGGCTGTGTGACCCTGAGCAAGTCATTTAACCTCAGTTTGTTTCAGTTTCTTCAGCTGTAAAATGGAGAAAATAACAGCATCTACCTCCCAGACTTGTTGTGAGGATCAAATGAGATAATACTTGTGAAGTGCTTGGCACAATGCCTGGCATATAGTATGTACTCTATCAGTGTTAATTCTCTTCCCCATCACTGCCCTTGTCCCAGGCACTGTGCTTCTATAGTGGAATGAATACTGCATTTGAACTCCAGATTTTCCATTTGCTAGGTGCCTGTCAGCAAGTATCTCTGAGCCTCAGTTTCCTCACTTATAAAATTGAGTCAATACTTGCACTGAGGGTAGTGAGGAAAATGTTTTGTAATCTCTAAAATGTTCTAAAGTGTTGCAGGCAGCCTTAAGAATGAATTAGCTTTTTGGGCAACTGTACCACACTTGAAATATTGAGCCTGCAGCCAGCTTCATACAGCATACCACTTAGACAGGTCTTCATCCTGTATTTGTGCAAATGATTTTTTTACCTTTATGCAAAATTCTTACTTAACACTATTAAATTTCATCTTAGTGGGTTTGGCCCATCGAATAAACAAACATACTTTAAGCATCCATGTGCTAGGCATAGTGCCAGGGGCACAGGGATACAAAGACAGAAAATAGACACTGGCCGCAAGTAGCTTACGCCCTGAAAGGGGACACAATATGGGTGTGTGTGCACATACATACTTACAAAGTAACCTTGGGGGTGTGGGGGGAAGGCAATGCAGCCTCCTGGGAGCCTTTTGGATCCTTGATTCTATCACTTAATTTATTACATATTCATGTGGTTTATTACATATTTCCATTTAGTTCAATATCATCTGTAAATTTAATAAGCATGTCTTCAAGTTGTTGATGAGAGTGTTAGACAAAACAGAACCAAGGACAGAACTCTGTGGTGGGGCATGCTCCTGATGAAACCACCTTCCAGGCTGACATTTATCCACTCAACATTTTGGGTGTATGTATGATGATTCCACCAACTATCAATCCATTATCCTCCAGCCGAGGATATATGTGTAATGGCTAGAGAACTGGCTTTGGAGCCCGAAAACCTGGGTTCAAATCCTCCTTCTGAAGGGGACATACTGGCTATGTGACCCCATTCCCATTCAATAAATTCTCATGGCTCCCTACTACCTCCAGGATCGAATTTAAGCTCCAGTTTAAACCCTCACTAAGATCTTTGGGACAGGGTGTATAAAATCCTCTGTTTGGCATTTAAAGTCCTTCCCACCTTTCCAGGCTTTTTATTCCCCTCCATGTACTCTTCCATCCAGCTATACTCCATCTCCAAGCTCCACGTTTTCTCTGGCTGTCCCGAATGCTTGGCATGCTCTCCTCATTTCTACCTCCTGGCCACCCTGGCTTCAGCTCAAACCCCACCTCTGGGGGAAACTTTTCCCAATAACCTGCCCTCCCCACCCCCACCCCCACCCTACAATAGTGCTTGAAAGGTCCCAAAAGACCAAGAAATTCCAAATTCAATCTTTAGTGTACTGGCTCCTTAATAGGAAATGTCCTTAACCACTCCCCAATTAGGGAAGGAAGAGTATCCTTATCACAGGATTGCACTGTACCTAAAGGACTAAAGCCATACTAGGGTGGAGGGAGTGGGTGAGAAAGGGAGATCTGGGCCATGCCAACCCTGCTAATGACACAAGGTTTTCAGGCACCACATGTCTAAGGGAGATGGAGAGTATTTTTTTCAGCATTCTCCCCCAAATGTCTTTTTGTTCTGGAGGAACCTAAAGAGCTCTGGAGTGCCTTTTGTTTCTGTATTATTCAAGGACACCTGTAAGTTCTTTGCATCTTATGCATTTTCTGAAGAGGATGAAATACTTTTTTCATATCTGATACCCATTTGTGCTTTGAATGCCTTTGTAAGGGATCCTGTTATCCACACATGGGGAAAACTAGACATGAGTTACATATACCCTTGCTTGACTCAGGCAATTTCCAAAAGCTTTACTCTCATGTGGGCACCTTGAACCAGACAGAGAAAATGAAGTTCTTGGGCGTCAGCCCCTAGATTCAGATTCGTGTCCATGTGAACTCAGAATCCTGGGAGGACCTGAAGCTAAAGGGTACACAAGGAAGGGTTCAGTGGGGATGAGAGAACAGTTAAGAGAAAATCACTATGATGTAAACACAAAAGACAAAAATAAAACTTAAAAAAAAAACAACATATAATCTAACTCCCTCATCTTACAAATGAGGAAACTGAGGAGAAACAAAGTGATATGTCTGAGGTGGCACAGATGGTTACATACTCCATTGGGTTGTTGTGAGGAAAGTGCCTTGGAAACATCCAAGTGCCATTTCAATATGAAGTATCATCATTTCCCACCTGGCTGCACTTCCAGATTTATCATGCCCTCCACTATCTCATCATCATCCAAGACCACGTCCGCTCTGAAACTCATGCCTCCTTAGTACTCCTGCCTCTGGGGCTCTTCCTCCCTGAGCAGTGGAGATCCCCTCCCTGACCCTTCTTTGTAGGAGGCTGCCCAGGGAACTCATCTCATTTCCCATCTAGCTGCACTCCTGAACTTTATCATGCCCCCACACTAGGCACCATTTCTCCTCTCCTCACCTCTTTTTAATCTCCTCTTATGCATTTTCTTCCTCCAATAGATTGTGAGCTCCTGAAGAATAGGGACTATCTTTTTATCATTCTTTATATCCCCAGTGCTTAGCACAGTGCCTGGCACATAGTAGGTGCTTAAATTTTATTGCCTGACAGCAGCAGGGCTGAGATGACAATCTAGAGACCCTGGTTCCCTCCCAGTCCACTACTCTTTACATTATACTCTGCTACCATATATGCAAAGTACTTCATAACGGTAAAGCTTGAAACAAGAATGGCTTTGCCTATTTTAGGGACTGCTAAGATCTTGGAGTCTTAGGCAAGTACACCAGAGATGAGATGCAAGGAGGGAATGATTAGAGGGGAAAAAGAAAGAAAATGAAGAAACGCATCTTTGTGATAAAAATACAGGGAAAAAAACACCACCACAATCTGAATCCTTTGAAATCTTCCTGCGATGCATCATGATGGTGTGAAGACCCTGGGTGAAGCTCAGCCTCTGGAAAGTTCTACCCAGCTCGGAAGGCTTCATTTCAGAGTGTCCATTTCAGAGGCTCCATCACCAGGTCTGGCCGCCAGATGAGATTTCTTTTCAGAAACAGTAACTCAGGAAGCATCTAAGGTGCAGAAGTTTGGAAATCTTTGAAGTACTGAAAGATCAGATTTGTAGAAGCTGACTATGTGCGACGCTGGAAATCTACTTAATCACCCGTACTCATCATTCAGAAGCAAAGGTATTTACAGTTTTAATGAATGTTTAACCATTTCCCAACATCATAACTGGATTTGTGCTTATTTCTCTCTCACGGAGAGGCATTTTTTCTAACTAGTATTGATTTTCAGCAAATACTTGTAAAGTGAGCTATTTTGGTTTTAAGGACGAAGGATTGACATCCCCACCCCCACCCCCATCATCCTCCCACACACACAAGCACACTGTCCTTTGCCTTAGCAGAGAGGCAGCTCTTTGCTAGAAGCCCAGTTTCCCTACTAAACTGGGGTACTTACTAACGGTGAGTAATACATCCTTTCAGGAAGACAAGGTTTACGTCACATCTTTTTTTTCCTGTTAATATATTGGCTGTGTTAAAGCTAGAACTTCTGGCAGCTTCTGTGACCCTGAGCTTTGGCC
Organism: Vombatus ursinus; assembly: GCF_900497805.2. Classification (NCBI taxonomy): domain Eukaryota; kingdom Metazoa; phylum Chordata; class Mammalia; order Diprotodontia; family Vombatidae; genus Vombatus; species Vombatus ursinus. Next base: position 3,091,151 of record NW_020951391.1, on the reverse strand, counting down.
AGGTCCCTGGCAATTGCCTGTATCATTTGCTCAGTCGTTTCTTTTAAAGTGATGGCAGTCCTTAGGGCATAGTCCAAGGTGGAATTTAAAATCTGTATGAGGGGAAATCCATATGTTTTAGTTAGGTAAATATATATGTCTATAACAAATTCTTCCTCTTATGTTTCATCAACACCATTGTTTAAATACTTGGTTTTAACCAAGTGGTTGGTTGTTTTGGGGGAATTGATTCATTTCTTTATAGGCAATTTTTATGCCTGCAGTTTGGTTTCCAAGGAAACCAGCTAAAGATGGAATATATTGTTAAGTTAATAGCTAGAGGTTTAGGAAGAGACAGCAATGATGAGCATGCACCCAGGAGGTCTGGACAGCAGGGTCAGGCTGAGTTGATCCCTACTGAGGGGAAGAAATTTGAGAGGCATAGGGAGAGAGAAAGCAGGCCAAAGTTATACTTATCCAAACTGTAACTCAAGAGCCTGGTAGAGAATAGTACGGATGTGAGGAAACCTATCTGAATACGGGCTGGGGACCAGCATTGGTGATGAGAAAATTCCAAGTTCTGTTGGAATAACCAGAAGCAGTTAAAGAGCTAGCTAGTGTGAAGGCACCTAGTGATTTTATATGGAGAACCTGAAAGCCCCACATAGACATAGCACATGGCCAAGGAAAATGCCAACAACAGTACCTCCTCCTGGAAAATCCAGGTCAATAAACAGTTATCGAGTAGTGACTATAGGAAAAGTCCTCTGCTAGGCCCTGAGGATACAAAGATGGATCACAGAATTCATTACTGGAAGGAACCTCAGAGACTTCTACCGGACTCACTTTGTAGAAAAGGAAGCTGAGATTCTGAAAAGTTAAATGACATACCCAAAGTCAGACCAGGAGTAAATAGAGCCCTGCTCTTTTCAACTCCAATCCAGGACTCTTTCCAGTAACACATTCCACACAACACAGGCCCTGCTACCAGAGCTTGCAACCCAATGGGAGGAAGGGACAATTATAAAAATAACTATGATACAAAGGAGAGTGAACAAGAGGTAAAGGGAAGAACTAAACAAAGTGCTATGGAAATAAAGAAGGAAGGGAGGAAGGGAAGGAGGGACAGAGGAAGGAAGAAAAAAGAGGGAGGAAGGGAGGAAGGAAGTCTTTATTAAGTGCCAGGCCCCATGCTATAGTTAAAGGAGATTTCTTTCACCTAGAAGTGAAAGAGGGAGTGGAGATGAGTAAGATTAGGCTGTAAGCTCCTCAAGGGCCCCTGAATTTGTTTTGTGTTTTGTTTTGTTTGGTTTTGGTTTTTTTGCCTCTTTTTGTCTCCCAGCACAGTTCTTGGCACGTAATAGGCACCTAATAAATGATTATGGACTGACTAAAGGTTTTCTGGCAGAGATGACACCTGAGTTGGGTTTTGAAGAAAAGGAAAGTTTTCAGCAGGTGGAGATGTGATTAGGGAGAGGAGTCCATTCCAAGAGTGGAGGACAGTGTGAGCAAAGACACAAAAAGAGAGAAGACCCAAGAGAACAAGGGACAGAGAGTAGTCCAGCTTAGCTGGAACCAAAAATTCATGAAGGAGAATAGTATAAAATAGGTTGAATAGATGGGCTGAATAATATCAATATAATAATAATAATAGGTAGCATTTATATGGTGCTTTGAGGTTTGCAAAGTACTTTAAAATATGATCCCATTTTAAGTTTACAATGACCCTGAGAGGTAGGTGCTATCTTTATCCTATAGATGAAGAAACTGAGGCAGAGATAGGTTAACTTGCCCAGGGTCATACAGTTAGTATGTGATTAGGGCAAGAGTTTGAACTTAAGTCTTTCTCACTCCAAGTCTCACCCTCTATCCACTGTGCCACCTACTTGCCAAGAGTTAGGAGTTTTTATTAGTTTTGGTAGGCAATGGGGAGCCATTGAAGGCTTCTGAGTAGAGGATTGATATGACCTGAGTACTACAGACATATAGACAACCATGTGGTGTATTGGTTAGCTAGTACATAGAAGGAAGCAGGAAGACTTTAGGAAACTAGAAGGGTTTAGCTGATAAGAGCTGATGACTTAAACGATGGTGGTTAAAGGAGAAGTGACAAAGAATTGGCTGCTAGGTGGTGCAGTGGATAGAGCAGAGGCCCTGAAGTCAGGAGGACCTGAGTTCAATTCTGACCTCAGACCAAACTCTTGACACTTACTAGCTGTGTGACCCTGGGCAAGTCACTTAACCCCAATTGCCTAAAAAAAAAATTTTTTTTAAAATTTAAAAAAAAGAAGAACTGACTGCAAGTGATATTCTGCAGAGGTAGAAAGGCAGGTCAGGATGTGAAGGAATGTTGGCTTAGGGTTAACCCCAACAAACCTCTGCAATTTAACTTCCCTTTAAATTCATTGGTTTGCCAGCAACTCGAGGCAGTGGTACATTTTCTATTCCTTCACACACTGGGTTAGAAATCAAAAGTCTGATTGTCCCTGAACCTAAAGGACAAAACCAGTGAGTGAGGAGGACATGCGGGCATCAAAACCCTCACCTCAGAATCATTTCTGTGGATGTTTTGGATGCTGTACAGGGCTTTGCTTCCAGAAATGCTACAGGAGGGATGATGGGGAGAGTTTGCAATTTGATCGCAGATGCCTCGGCAGTATTTGGAAGACTTTGGATTCTGTCTGGAAAAGAAATGCACGAGACAGTCACGGTTGCACATCAGTTTGTCTCCAGAATCAACCCGGCGCCCTCACTGCATTTCGGCTTGGTGGTTGCTTCTTCCTCCTCTAGGTCAGGGCTGTGATTGAGTGGAGCTCCACTGGTTCCCCACACTAGGTCAATCACTCAGTTTCTCTTGCCCTTAGAATTCCATTGTGGCTGATCACAGCCCAGAACTTAAAAAAGACTCACTTGCAATGACTATAAAGCGTATTTCCTCCAGGACTGCTTGCCTCTTTCCCTTTGGAGCAGACAGAAGGGGAGGAAATCTGAAAAAATCTTTCTTTAATATTCACCTTGGTCCAACCCATCTTTCCATACACTGCTTATTCACAAAATCAAGAGAAAGAACCTGCCAACTATAGTTATCCCAGAGTGATGTGGTCTAGTTCCTGAGAGATGGGGGGGGGAGGGGTTTGTAGAGAGGAAGTGGCTGACACCAGCAATTAAACAGAAGCCTCTTCACCTATCTCTGTCTTAGTGGACTCCCCAGGACTCTGACACAATCCCAGTGGACCTACCCCTGCCCATGGTTGGGCTCTATATGTAACAAGTACAGGCAGCTGCTCACAGCTTGTGAATTGAGGCTACAAGGATCTACCTGTCCCTGAATTTCCCTCCCCACCCCACCCCCACCCCCTATCTCTGGCCTACCATGATGCCACCCTTAACTCCTCTCTGACCTGAAATTCTCATCATTTGAGTATGTCTTTCATTTAGACAACAGAAGGAGGAAAAAGTGTTATTGCCTAAGAGGCCCCTATTCAACAGCCAACATTTATAAACCACTTGAAGGTTTGTGAAGTGCTTTACATATGTTAACTTATTTGATCCTCATGACAACCTTGTGAAGTAGGTGCTATTATTATCCCCATTTTATAGAAGAGAAGACTAAGGTTGAGGACCTTGCTCAGAGTCACACAGCTCTTTCATTTCAAATTCAGGTGTTCCCGAAGTGGGTTCCGTCCACATCAAGCTACTTTTCCCCTTAGTTCATTAGCCTATATGAGTTTGATCACATTAGGTAATTGTCAGAAAGGCACTCCCTTAAAGGCACACACCAGCATTAAGGAAATAAGCTACAGTCTTTATTTATCTTCATATCTTTAGGTGAATTTTAATGTCTGCAGGAACATAGCGATATTAAGCCTTGGGTAGCAAAGTACAGACTGGAGAAGGAAATGGCAAACCGCTCCAGTATCTTTGCCCAAGAAAACTCCATGGACAGTATGGTCCATGGGGTCACAAAGAGACCCAACTGAATAACAACAACAACAGCAAAGTACAGACTGACGGAGGTCGGGCTCTAAAAAATGAGGTGTCCTCCAGTCAGTCAGTCAACAGATGTTGATTATGTGCATACTATGTGCCAGGCATTGTGCTAAATTCTGGGGATGCAAAGGAAGGCAAAAGACAGTCTTTGCTCTCAAGAAGCTCACAGCCTATCATAACAGATACCTTAAGCTGAAGCGTCTTCTTGTACCAAAGCTATAATCGTCCTGGATATGATCATGCAAAAAAAAAAAAAAAAACAATGTCCTTTGTGCTATTTTTTAATTTTTTGTGTGTGAGGCAATTGGGGTTAAGTGACTTGCCCAGAGTCACACAGCTAGTGAGTGTTAAGTGTCTGAGGACAGAGTTGAACTCAAGTCTTCCTGACTCAAAGACCAGTGTTCTATCTACTGCGTCCCCTAGCTGCCCCTATTTTCTAATTCTTTATACTTGTTGAGACAGTAAGGATTTCTGAGCTTGAAAAGGCTATTCATGTCCTCTTTAATGATAACCAAAGACATCTGAGTAGAGAAACTTCTAGTTTCCAAACTAATAAACTATTTTCTTCCTGTGTCTTAATTTCTTTGTTGCCATTGATATTCACGAGGATTTTTTTAACCAAACTCAAGGCTTTCATCCCCTGCTATAAAACCACAATCCCCAAAGATATTAGGAGTCTAAAATATCACTTACTTCTCAGCAAGGATCATTTCATCTTGACCTTGGAAGGATTTAGCAGTAATTCTCAGGGGTTGTTGTTTTTTCTGTTGTGAACATACTGAAATAATGACTGAGATTAGATTCAAAGTAGCAGTAATAACCCCAAAAAGAAGCTTTCCTTAAGGTTTAAGTTCTGAAAACAGATACTTACAAAAAGTTTCTCCCCAAGTAACAATGACCAGCTACATGGTTACCGAGATAAGTATATAAAATGGGAGTTGTGCAAACACAGAAGAAAACATAGAAAGATGTGGAAGGAAGGCCCGTCTTTGTGGAACATGTTGTTTTAGGTGCTAGGGATGTGAGGATAAAAGGAAATAGTTCCTGCCCTCAAGGGGTTTACATTCTAATGGGGGGGGGAAGTATACAATATGTATACAAATAAGTAAACACGAAATAATTTGAGGTGGGACAGAACACGAAGGGGATCAGAAAAGGCTTCCTTTAAGAGACAGCACCCACATTTAGCCATTGAAGGAAAGTAAGAATTTTAAGAGCCAGAAGCGAGGAAGGAGTCAGGGGGACAGGGGAGGAGACAGTCTCTGCAAGTGGATGGAAACAAGAAATGAAAAAAAAAAAAGAGTAGGGGGCAAGTAGGTGGTACAGCAAAGAGAGCACCGATCCTGGAGTCTGGAATATCTGAGTTCAAATCCAACCTCAGACACTTACTAGCTGTGTGACCCTAAGCAAGTCACTTAACCACAATTGCCTCCAAAAGAAAGAAACAAAAAATGAAGTGAAAATTCAGAAAACAGTAAGTGGGACAGTCTGCCTGAAACACAGAATTTTGTAAAGAAGAGTGATGTGAAAGAAGCCTAGAAGATAGAGTGCGGTAGATTCTGAAGGGTTCTGAAGGCCCAGCTGAGGAGTCTGAGTTTTACTATAGAAGTGATAGGGAGTCACTGAGATTTCTTAAGCAAAGAAGTGACATGGTCAGAATTGTGTTAACTTAGAAAGACTATTGTGTTAGCCATTTGGAGGACAGATTGGAGAGACGAGAGACTGGAAATAGGAAGACCAATTAGAAGACTATTGCAATAGTCCAGGTGAAATGCTAGAAGGATCTGAACAAGAGACATGAGGGAAGTCATGGAAAGGAAGAAAGATCATGGAATGATCAGGCGAATAGTTGAGAAGACCAAAGTCATCATCTATGTCTTCTTTGTCCCTACCTACCTTGACTCTTCTTTCCTTCTTCCCCCTCCCTTCTTTCTCTCTTCAGCCTCCTCCATTCCCTACTTATCACCACTCTTCCTTCTCAGAAGGATCCCATTTGACAAATAAGAGAAGTTTACTTCCAATACAGAGGCACCAGGCAGGAAAAGGAGAGGGAAAACTCATAGCAAGTCAAGCTACTCTTCAAGGTTCAACTAACAGCAATAATAAGATTAGCAGTCTGTTTACTCCATTATCTTGGCCAATAAGGAGCCCCCAAACAAGCATTTATTGAGCACTTACTATGTGCCAGGCATTGTGCTAAGCACTGGGGATACAAAGAAAGACAAAAACAAAGGTCTCAGCCTTCAAGGATATTGCATTCTAATGGAGATGACAACATGCAAATAATTTATATACATACAAGATATATTAAGTATAAATGGAAGATAATCTCAAAGGAAAGGGACTAGCAGTGGGAGGGACCAGGAAAGATCCTTGCAGAAGGTCAGATCTGAGCTGAAGACAGTGTATTACATTTCCCCCCTTTTCTACACTACCTCAATAAGTATGAGATCTTTACCCAATGACCAACACATTGACATGCTACTGGCAGAACTAGATGACATCAGTATTGATATTTCCATGATAAATGAAACCAGAAAATATGAGAAAGCTGGGGCTAAGTGGAAGGATGACTCACCAATCCTTTTAGGAGAGGCAAATAAAAAAGTTTGCAGAGTTGATTTTATTGTATACTCAAAAACAGTGAGAAGTATAATTTCATGGGAGACTTGATTAGAACATTTTTTTTCAGCCAAAGACAAGGTTTATTAGAACATCCGTCATATTGGGCAGGCTCTTAAGGGGTCTGAACATTAGTAAGCTATTGGCTAGATTATAAGAATCTGACCAGTGGCTAGATTTTAAGAATCTGACCAGTAGCTAGATTATAAGAATCTCAGCAGGGGCTTGATTTTAAAAATCAGAGCATCTTAATGGAGACAAGATGGACCTTATATACAGAAAGATACTTGCAATACTTGTGATGTGCATAAGCAAAAATAATACCATGAAGCTAATTACCACTTACATACCAATATATGTTGCATAGGATGAAAATATAAAGAAATTCTTCAAAAAGTTGATAAAATCTTCCAAACCAAGTCAATATATACTTTTTCTTTCAATATATACTTGGTGCTTGGTAATTTCAGTGTGATGATGAACATAAAGAAGAATGGTGAAAATTATGTTGGAAAATATGATAAGAAATGAAAGAAGCTAAAGGATTATAGACCTCAGGAACTTCACACCTTTATGTAATGAATAATTCAAGGAGTCAAAAGCTACTAAGATGTGGTGAGCAACATAAAAATGAAATTCATTTCAGGAAGTGAATTAACCACAGAATAAGTGAATTTGAGACTTGGAAGGGACCTTTGTGCTTACCTAACCCAACCCACCATGAAAAGGAATCTTGACTATGACATCCCTGACAAGTGGTCATCCATCCACTGCTTGAAGACCAGCAATAAGAGGAAACCTACCACACCCCAAGGTAACCAATTCTACTTTTGGACAGCTCTGGTTGTTAGGAATTACTCCTGACATCAAGTCTGTTTGCCGCTTTTCAATTTTCACTCCTTGCTCCCATTCTGCCCCTTGAGGGCATCAGAACAAGTCCAATCAATTCCTCCCCTTCCTCCCCTTCTCCCTCACCCCTCCACCTCTGCCCCACTTAATAATCCCAATTCCTTCAACTGATCCTCATGTAAAATAGACTCGAAGACCTTTCAATATCCTGATTGTCCTCTTCCAGACCCTTTCCAGTTTATCAGTGTCCTTTTTAAAACTATGGCACCCATAACTTAACACAAAGTGCCAGATGTTGTCTGACTAGGGCAGATTACGGAGGAACTATAACTTCCTTCTTGAAAGCTATGACACTCCTAATGCAGCTCAAGAACCTAATAGCTTTTCTCGGCAGCCACATCAAATGGCTGACTCATGGGAGTTTGCAGTTCGATAAAATCAAAGATCTTTTTCAAACAAAATGTTTTCCAAGTATGCCATTCTGTACTTGTGAATTTGATCTTCTGAACACAAGTGTAAGACTCTATATTTATCCCTATGAGAATTTCATCCCATTAAATTCATCCCAATGTTCTAGCCCAGAGTTCAGCAAACTATAGATCATGGACCAAATCTGCCCTGCCATCAGTTTTATTTTTATTGATATCTTCTGTTTTTCACATTATCATAGTATCCCTCTCCCTCCTAGAGAGCCATCCCTTGTAGCAAATAATACTTTTTAAAGATCAATAAAAATGGGAAGGGTGGGGGAATCAGCACAACTGATGAATTGAATGAGTCCTAAAACATGTGCAATGTATAACACCTATGGACCTCCCATATCCACAAAGGAGTGGATAGGGGGTTGTTCTCTTATAGCTCTTAATTCAAGATGTTATGTAAATTTTGTTACATTCAATTCTGATTTGTGTGTGTGTGTGTGTGTGTGTGTGTGGTTCTTTCCATTTACATTGTTGTAGTCTATGTATATATACACTATATATATATAATATATATATTTCTTGACTCTGCTTCCTTCAATCTGCATCAGTTCATGTAGCTCTTTCCATGCTTCTCTGTATTCATCACATGTATCATTTCTTAGAGCATAGTAATGTTCCATTGCATTCATGTACCACAATTTGTTTATCCATTGTCTAATCAATGGGCATCTACTTGGTTTCCAATTTTTTGCTATCACAAAAAGTGATATAAATAAAATAAATGTGGTATAAATAAAATAAATAAAAAGCTGCTATAAATATTTTAGTGTATATGGGGACTTTCTTCTGATCAGTAGTTTCCTTGGGATATAAGCCTAGTAATAAAGTTTCAGGTTCAAAGGGTATGGACGTTTTTAGTTTAGTTGCAGCTATGAGTGGGATGGCTTGCTTAACTGACCCTTACATTTAGTGGTGATGAATGGGTGACTCACCAGAGTCGCTTTTCTCAGACCCCTTTGAGCATTCATTTTCTGGCTGTTCAACAAGATTTTCATCCCATTTTTGATGTGTAGCTACTGAGCAAAAAGTCAAACACCTATTTCAGTCATGACAATTGGTAAGAGATGAAAATTCAATTTAAGTTCTTCCCCACCTAATGAACATACCCTAGAATAAGGGTTTTTAACATTTTTTATGTCATGCACCATATTCCTGCCCCCCCCACTTTGGCAATCTAGTAAAGCCTATGAACCCTTTCTCAAAATAATGTTGTAAAATGCCTAACATAAAATACATAGGATTGCAAAGGAAACCATTTATGTTGAAATTCAGTTATCCAAATATCATGGACCCCAGTTTGAGAGCCCCTAACCCAAATAAATTACTCACATGGTGGTGTTTCTGACCATGCAATTCTACCAAAAGCATCATATGAAATTAGAAATCAGTGAAATTTGGGATTGGAGTCAGCTGGCAAATTGATTGTGAAGGTGTGCCCCTTGTTTTGGTGGATATAGATGACAAGATTTCATGAGTTAAAACTTGGCAGTTACAATGGTCCAAGTCAAAAAGATACATTTTTTAGAAAACTGAAAATAATGCATTATCACATACTTTGCCCTTTGTATTAAAAAAAAAAGTCCTGTCACAATAGGCAGTAAGTCTGTTCCGACCCTTGATTCATCATGAATTCCACCTTTAGCTATACCATCAATTCAGGACATTCCTAAAGCCTCCAAAACTGTAGGGCATGATAGGAATGATACTTCCATATCTTTAGGACCTATAATTTCCACCAGCATGGATACTCCCTTCACCGACACAGATTGAGACTCCTTTATGACTTAGTAAATGGTCTTTAAGAGTTGCTATGGCCAAAACATTAATTATCTTGTTTTCAATTTGGTGATGAGATTTCCCCAACTTAGGTGAGCTGGTCCTCCACACTATCTGCATTCAGGTCTGAATTCAAACACCCTCCAATATGGTAAGACCTCCCAAAGTAGGGGCCCCATCGACAAGGCCTTAAAGAAGTCAGGTCACCTCTACCCCACAATGAGGCATCAGAGCAGGATTTTAGTGAAGGACTGATAATAAGGTAGCAGGGATCCCAATAATGATAAAATTCTGCCTTATGTCTGTACTGCACTTTTAATTTTTGAAAGCATTTTCACATTGGCCATTCCTTTAACTCTACCCCAAGATAAGCCCAGAAAGTACTTCCTGTCAGCCTAGGGTTTAGAGTCCATACCAGGCAGGAATAATAAGAAATCAATATCCTCAGACAGTGAAATGTTAGAGATTAGAAGGAGGCTAAAAGGGAAAAGGGGGGATTTCCAAGGAGAACCCATGGTGTAAAATGTATCCCACAGCACCTCATCTGTCTTGTCAGGCATATCAATATAAAAAAATGTAACTTTTCAGGCCATCAAAGTACTTACAAGCTGAAGTAAAACTTTCATTTCTGCTTAATGAACAGAACCGGATAAAGCCATCACATTCATTGACATTTAAAGGATTCTGACCTGTGCAGTTGTATTTATAATGGAATTCTGAAAACAGGAGATAAGGAAGAATCCTTTAGACCTGTTCACTTCTGTGCCCCCACACAAAAGCTTATTTTTTTTGGAAGTGCTGAATCCATCTTACCTTTTTTCTGTGATTTGTGGTGTTTATTCCTACAACTTAGACATTTACCAGTTTTTGAAGTATCAGAGGAGTCTAAGAATACACTATCTCCTGCATCTGTACCTATAGAAATAAAAAAATAAAGCTGTATCACACAGAGGCAGAGATCTGGAAAGGGCCTTCAAGGCATCTGGTCCAGACCTTTTATTTTATGAATAAGAAAACTAAGGCTCAGGTATACTACTCTCTCAAGGTCACTACAATAGCAAACCTCAGAGGCAGAATTTGAACTCAGGTCCTCTCTGACTCTAAAGTCAATGTTCTTTCCACTGTACCACACTGACCTGCTCAAGGAGATTTATTTTTCTGAATTATATTTATGCAAAAAAAATTCTGGGAAGAGATTTCCTAACAGTAAGAGTTAAGAATTCGACATCAGAGAAGAAAAACTTTACAACTGTATATTACTAAGGCAGACTGACTTATATGGTACAGAAAGGAGAAAACCAAAGACTATGCATTTGAATCATCTACTGAAAATGGAATAGAAGACTGAATATGCTGGGTGGCACAGTGGGCAGAGCACCGCTCCTGGAATCAGAAAGACTTGAGTTCAAATCTGACTTCAGACACTTCCTGGCTGTGTCACCCTTCGTAAGGCACCTAACCCTGTTTGCCTCAATTTCTTCATCTACAAAATGAGCTGGAGAAGGGAATGGCAAACCACTCTAGTATCCTAGCCAAAAAAATAAACTCAAATGGGGTCACGAAGAGTCAGACATTAAAAATTTCCCCCTAAAACATATTTACTAGATTGAAGTCAGTAGAACCAGGGTTATATACACACTGACTAGGTACAGTGTGTCCCAAATGTCTTAGTGTAGCTTAAACTGTATGAAGACTTTGGGGACACCCTGCATTTATAAAGAAATTAAATGAATGGAAGTGAAGAGAAGTGAGGGAAAAGGTGGGGAACAGAGGGAAGGGGAGTTAGAAAGAGAGGAAAGGCAAAGGCAGTTAGGTGGCTCAGTGTATCCCTTAGGGCTGTTGTGATGATAAAATAGGATGATATTTGTAAAACATTTGTAAACTTTAAAGCCCTACACCAATGCTATCTAGTATTAAGATGGAGGAACATGGGGGAGGATGGAGGAACTAGAAGGTGGTAGAGAACCAAAGCATTTTCACTGCTTATTTGTCATGTGTCAATTTGTTTGAATCTGCTTTGTCAAAGGCTAAGGGTTTGGGTTAGGATTCTACTTCGGTTTTTGTAAATCAAAAAAGGTTGTGGCTTATCATTTTTAAATACACATCTCTATGCCTCACCCTACTCCATAAGTGCTATTTTTAGGCCAAAGTAGCCAGCAAACTGAAATATACAACAGAGATATATGGAGATATATGGAGATATTTGAAGACATGAAACGATTCCACCATTTTGAGAAAAGCAAAAATCACTACGATGGGGGCATTTCTACTTACAATAAGTGGAATCAGACATATTAAGATTCATCGCTTTTTCTTGAATGATGACCGAAAACCTTCCGCATTTAGACTTTCTAGATTCATTTTTTTTCTCCTTTCTTGGGTTCCTAAAAAGGTAGATAAAAGCCCACAGGCTTTTAGTAAACTGTAATCATTATAGGGAAAGTATTGGGCAGATTGTAAACTGCCTGTTTTGCTTTCCACTTCATTGTGGAAAACTGGAGGAATGGAATTTTCCATATCTCTGCCCTGCCCATTCTACTCCCAGTTCAGTAAATCAATAAGAAATTGTACCCTATGCCATTTGACTTTCTAGAAAAATATTTGCCATACATTTAACCCTCTACAATGCTCCATAGAGGTAATAACATCACAACAAAAAAAGGAAGGAAGCAAGGAAGGAATGAAGGAAGGAAGGGGAGAAAGAAAGAAGACACTATAGACAAACCTAGAATTTTAAAATCTGGATTTTCATTTCATATACTTTAAAGCATTAAAGCTTGTATAAGCTGAAGAATTGGCACATGTACCAGGATGATACAGGCCCTCATGAATCATCTATTACTTATAATCCATAGACATTAGTAGGAAGAAAAAGAGACTGACAAAGAGGGTAGAATGTGTGTGTGTGTGTGTATGTGTGTGTGTGTGTGTTTAAAATTAGGATTTAGAATTGTCCAGTAATTACTTATGATTTCAAAAAGCCACCAGAGGGCACTAGACAGTAGAAGTCACATATGAAAGAATACCTGCCCTACCATTCTCAGCCTTCCCAGATGGGAGAATTAAGGCCTTGTTCTCACCCCAACTCTTCCCTGGGAATACTAATTACTTAGTCCAATATCTGACCCAATCTCAGAGATGTAGAGCTCCTGTATGCAATCCAAAGGGACTGTACACCCATTCTGTACTATCCCTGGCCTTTCTTAGGGACCTTCTGTGGTTCCCTGGTTGTTATTCAACTGGCCACTAGGGATGGGGTGTCAAATTCCAGACTCTTCCTTTCTCCTTTGTGAATTCTTGTTCAGCTTAAATTAACTTAGAATCATACCCCACCCCTTCAGTATCTAGCTCAAACACTGCCTTCTACATGAGGCCTTTTCTGATCCCTAACTGCAAATGGCCATCTTCCCTGACTACCTTGTGTTTAACAACCCTATACTCTTGATATTTATTCTGAACACATATATGTTCTTCTTATGGTAGTTGTCAGTCTTCCCCATTAGAACTTAAGATTCTTGAGGACAGGAATTGTTTCATTCTTTGTCATTTGAATCCTCAGTGTCTGCCACATAGAAAGCACTTAATAGATGTCTGTTAATTGATTAATTGATTGATTGGATTGGATTGCCCATAGAGGGAAGCACTGACTATGAAATCACAAAAAATGGATGGACTATGAGGCAAGAAACTTGGGGATAGACTATAGAACTAATGAAAGAAGGAGTTCAAGACATCCAGTTGTTCTGACATCTTGGGTCCCTTGCAACCTGGTTCTGACCTATTTTTTTTTATTTTAAATTTTATTAATGCCTTTTAGATAAATGTTTTCCTTCTTCCTTTCTCTCATTTCCTCTTTTCTTTTTCCTTTCTTTTTTATGCCAGAATCATTCCCCTTGAAAAAATGGACAATCAATAAAATAGAGGACTTCCAAGCATTCTTGAAGAAAAGACCAAAGCTGAATAAAAAATTTGACTTTCAAATACAAGACTCAAGAGAAGCATGGAAAGGTAAACAGGAAAGAGAAATAATAAGGGACTATTAAAGTTGAACTGTTTACATGGAAAGATGATGTTTGTAACTCATGAGACTTTTGTCAGTATTAGAGTAGTTGAAGGGAATATATATATATATGTGTGTGTATATATATATATATATATATATACATACAGAGAGAAAGAGAGAGCACACAGGGTGAGTTGAATATGATGGGATGATATCTAAAAAATAAAATTAAGGGGTGAAAGAGGATTGTACTGGGAGAAGGAGAAAGGGAAAGGTAGAATGGGGTAAATAATCTCACATAAAAAAGGCAAGAAATGGAGTCAGGAGGACCTAAGTTCAAATCCAGTTTCAGACACATAATACTTCCTAGCTGTGTGACTCTGGGCAAGTCACTTCACCCCAATTGCCTCACTTAAAAAAAAAGGCAAGAAAAAACTTTTACAGTGGAGGGGAAGAGGAGGGAGGTGAGAAGGAATGAGTGAATCTTACTCTCATTGGATTTGGCTTAAAGAGGGAATAACATACACACTCAATTGGCTTTGGAAATCTACCTTACCCTACAGAAAAATAGGGGAGAAGGGGATAACAGAAGGGGGATGATAGAAGGGAGGGCAAATTGGGGGAGGGGTAATCAGGAGCAAACACTTTTGAGGGAGAGGGTCAAAGGAGAGGACAGAATAAACGGTGGGGTGAAATAGGATGGAGGGAAATGTAGTTAGTCTTTCACAACATGATTATTATGGAAGTGTTTTGCATGACTACACATGTATAATCTGTATCAAATTGCTTGCCTTCTCAATGAGGGTAGGTGGGGAGGGAGGAAGAAAGAGAATTTGGAACTCAAAGTTTTAAAAATGAATGTTAAAAATTGTTTTTACGTGCAATTGGGAAATAAGATACACAGGCAATGGGGCATAGAAATTTATCCTGCCCTACAGGAAAATAGAAGGGGAAGGGATAAGAGAAGGGGAGGGTGATAGAAAGAAGGGCAGATTGGGGGAAGGGGTATTCAGAATGCACACCATATTAGAGTGTGGGGAGGGGAGAGATGAGGAGGAAATTTGGAACTCAAAATCTTATGGAAATGAATGTTGAAAATTAAAAATAAATAAATTAGTTAATAAAAAAAGAATCATTCCCCTCTCCCAAATACCCTACTCCCCAGCCATTGAACCCTCCTATATAATAAAGAAAAACATTTAAGCAAAACCAACAGACATAGTGGCCATGTCTGACAGCACAGATCACATTCAACATGTGTAGGTCTCCACCTCTCTTAGTCTCCTGGCTAGGATGATAATGGATAAAGGCGTGAGGTACTGAGGAAGCCTCAAATAGTTAAGGGGCTGAGGACAGAATTCCCTGGTCAGGCTGAGTAATAAAGGTAAGATGGAGCTGAGATAGATCATCATTTGCTATACTCTTTTGGTAATTCTCTCCCTTTAGGAAGAACTACCCTCCAATACCAGACCCTTTCCCTGCCCTCAGAAAATTCTTTCCTCCTGAGTCACTTGTTTTCATGCTCTTCATTTGCTGTCTCCACCTCCTTCCTTTTGGGCATTTGAGCATATTCTTCTTAAAGGAGAAAAGGGTGGGAAACACTGAACTGAGCCCAGTCCAACAGAGGACCTCTCTCTCCATCCTCTGAAACAAGGCGTGGCTAACAATCCAATTCTTTCATTTTAACATCAAACATAATCTTCTTACTTGGGAAAATGAGCTTTTTCAATATCAACAGATAGTCTTTAATATCTACTATAACTTCAAGAATTGTGTTCTCTGACTCCCTAAGTCATAATCAGAAATAATGGAGGATAACAGAGTTTAGTTTATAGCCTGAAATTAACTTGCAAACATCTTGAAAACAACATCATCAGCATAATTTCACATTAGATCAGATCTGCACAATTTGGCAGTAGGTAGGGGCCAAAATTAAAATAGGCTAAACTTCTTTGGCCACAGATAAGTTAGACTAGAGACAGACTGATCATGGATGGTTGCCACGGATCCTGTGACAAAGAGGAGAGAGTAGGTAGTGGCAACAATACATTTTTCTCAGATGGCCTGAAATCCTTTGGCGGGCCATAAGCAGCCCGTGGGCCGTGTGTTGTACAGGCCTGCACGACCATATCAGACAAATCTAATCTTTTATGACTGACTAAGGCCTTGTAAGTTGAGTGACTACATCTATGAAACTATAATCTATTTTGATTTTATTAAGGAATTCCCCCTCCAGATATATTCACTAGTTAATGGAGAAAATAGTATCAGTTTCACAGCAATGATAAATTACGGTTTAACTTGTAGCATAAGAAATTGGGGTCTGACATGGAAAGTTCCTGGTGGATTAGGACTTTGTAGTTCTTATACAAATTTTTTGGAATGGGTTACTAAAGCAAACTATAAAAAAATAGTAGACTTGGAGCCGAGCAATCAATCAACCAAGTATTTACTAAGGATTTATTGTGTGCCAACCCCAGTGCTTGGTATTGGGGATACAAATACAAAGAATGAAACAGTGCCTACATGCAAGGGGCCCACATTTGAAGGGGGGAAATGACAAGTACACATGCATAAGTAAATATGTAGAGCACAAACACAAAGTGAACAAATACAAATATTTAGAAAGCAATGTAATATAAGATATTCTGAGAGGAAGGGCACTTGCATCTGGGGGGTCGAGAAAGGTCCCATGCAGAAGAATGTGCTGAAGCTGTCTCCTGAAGGGAGGAGCTCCATGAGGCAGAGGAAAGAAAGAAGTGCTTTGAAACAGGAGATAGTATTATATAGGAACAGAGAGAAAGCATCGGTTTCCTCATTTGCAAAAGAAGGACAATAACACTTGTAATAACTACCCCATAGGGTTGTTGTGAGGAAAGCCTAAAATACTGTAGTTATGGCAACTGTTATCATGATTACTTCTGGTCTTGATAAATAGATACACTCATTAGAGTCCCATCTTGCTAGGATGGCTGAAATAGGGTTCTGTCTGAATGCAGGAGGGTACCTTCAAGGCCACTCCTTCCCCAAAATGTTATGATACAAAATATTCATTCAAAACTTGTGTTTCTGAAAAGTTGGATTTAATCATTCAAAGTTACCAATCCTGGTGGTTGTTGAATCTGATTTTTAGCTTTTAATGTCCATCCCCTGTCAAGAAAGACAGAGACAGAGGCAGAGAGAGAGAGAGACAGACAGAGAGGGACAGAGAGAGACAGAAAGGGACAAAGAGAGAGAGACAGAGAAAGAGAGACAAAGAGAGAGAGACAGAGACAGAGAGGCAGAGAGAGTTAGTTCAGTTTAAGGATTAGAACTAACCTGAGATCTCTGTCCCTATCTG